>NW_010111072.1:0-41896 GCF_000699245.1 Pterocles gutturalis
TCTGTGATTCTGTGATTCTGTGAAATTAAACCAAAATAATAAAGATATGTCATAAATTAAACCAGAACTATGGTAAAAATCACAAATAAAATTCAAACTGAAAGCTCTTTGATGGAAGAATTCTAATGCAGATAAGCAATGGAGTTTCTGTTTTCCTGTTTGCATCATTAATTTGCAATAAAACATGAATTAGGAACATTTTTCTAAAAGTGCCTTCCCCTCTGTTTTGCAATATGAGACTTATTGGGGAATGTAATCTGTCAAATGTTTTCCTTTTAAAGATCTGCTGTTGCTGGCTTGCATTTGAAGGATGAGTAATTTGTGAAGAACTGCTATGCAGTCTGGTTGCATACTGTTATTATTGGGTACAATAATTTTTTCCCCCCCTGCTGTCCTATTCCATTTAACAAAGTAGTACACTGTCTTTTAGATTTACAGAATAAAGCTGTGATGAGAACAGACAAGCTGAATGCACCAGAAGAGAACACTGGTGAAGGAGCAAAGGTCAGTAATACCAGAAATGAGACCATATTGTTCTGATAACCAAAATAAAAGTTTTTAGTTATTCTGCTGTTGATGCTTAGGCAGTAGAATAGAGAAGGAAACTCCATTTGCATTATCCAATAGGAAGGACACAAACCCAATGGCTGAGACTCTCTGTCATCATGTGGAGACTGGACTCCTTAGCTGAGGAGGTCAGCAGGTGCCTATCAGGCCCTTTTTTCCCATTGCCCAGTCAAACCACCCTGTAAGTGTTTTGATGATCTCAGTAAAAGTGGCATTCGCATTGTTCAAGGTGAAACTACCAATACAATAATTATTCTCCCTTTTCTGCCTTCCTTGTTACATTACATCATTAACCCTCTCCCCAAGGCTTTTGAAAGCAATCTGGAGTAAGTCACATCAAGCATTGCATGGTGAGTGGTACGTTTGTGTGAAATTTGCCATTCTCTGCTTCATTGTGACTAACATTTTATTGAAAGATTCCTATTGTAAGCATCCTTTCTGACCCTCCAGAAGTAATCAGAAAGATTTGTCCATTCCCATTAGACCTGCATGGAGGGAAATAACAGCATCAGTGGTGAATTATGGGGGAAAGAGGAATGGAATCAGAAAGTGCTGGTTTCATTAGTGTCTTCTTGTAAAAAGAGAAAGGCTACCATATACAATTGTTAATACAGAAATAGACATGGAATGATGCCATACATCAAATGTCATTACTTACATCTATTTAAGAACAATGCAACTAATAAAATAAACCTGAATAAAATCCTGTTATTGGTTATTCAGATAAAAAGACCTGATTCACTGAAGCTTAAAAAAGAAGATTGAGTAAAAGGCATTTTTTTAAGAATAAGAGATTGAGAATGATACCCTACTTGTCTTCACAAGACAGCAGAGCAATGACTTGATATGGAGAGTGTTTCATCTGGAACAGATCTTTTTCAGAAAAGCAAAGACTTTTAATTGTATTGTAGAGTCCATCTAAGAAAGCAGGCAATTTTAAGAGACTGTGTCCACACTAAAAAGCTATTTATAAGAAGAACAATTATGAAAGGGATTTAAAGGGATTTAAAAAAAAATCTTTTTCTATTCAGGCTATTCTTCTCAAAATTGACTGCTCATAATTCTTCTTTTTTTTTTCTTTTTCCTTTATATTAATTACTGATCAGATTAATTTAAATTGCCTAGCTATTAACACCAGTGTGATGTACCCTTATGTGCTGCATGGTCACCAGTAGAGCTCTCTTTGCTCCTGCCTCTAGCTTTTCCCCTGTGCAATGCTATCAGTGCTCAAAAGGTACACTGATTTTCACCCACCTACATGACAAGAAATTTATCTTGGTCTCTGCTCTGGGTAGCTCATAAAGAGTTAAATTTTCTGAAGAAGAATTTTAAGATTATTAAAACAGTTTCTTATAGAACTTATTCACAAAAAATGAGACCTATTGTAAAATGTAAGGATTAATTTATTAATCAGAGCTTTCTGAACTCTCACATTAAGCAGCTTTGTTATGCTAATTCCCTTATAAATGAATAATGACTTATTCTCCCATTATTGCCTATCATTTTAAAGGCCCATTTAGAAAATGAAGATGTCCTTTTTGCTTGAAAATTATGATGTGTTTTATGGCACACTTTTTTTAAAATTGAATATTTGCTCCCTATACCCTTCTGTTCCCCCTCTGCCTGGCTTGTACTCGTCAGTCAATGTTCAAATCAAACACAGCCATAACCCTTTGTCATAGAGATGCATAGTGTGTGGAAAGAAAGCACAATGGAGACAACTGTCTTTGAGAACAGAGACTCAAATCTACAAAGCTATTTACTTCTCAAGTATCTGTGGATGTAGCCTTAGCTCCTATAGACATTTTAAATCAAACTCTGCTGTGAATAATGACATAAAAGAAGAAAGCCAAGATGATGCAGGTGTAGAAAGCCAGCAAATTCAGTCACAAGATAGGATTTATGTTAAAAAGAAAAAAAAAGATCTTTACTAGAAGAGCTTAGTTTTGCCATACTTTCCATCTGCTCCTGCTTCTATATGTGCATGAGGTCAGTCAAGCACTAGCCTCAGGTCCAAACCTACCCATCAGTTAAATCTACATCATCAGGTTTCTTACACTGAGTTCTGGTGCTTTCTGTGGAACAGTCCAAGCTAGATTGGTGCCTTGATATGCTTTTTCTCTTGGGCACTATGCAGCGATTGGAGAGGAGTGAGGGAACAGGGTGAACAGCGTTGAACATACTGCAAAGAGCTGGCAAGCAGACACACTGACATTACTGTGTATGAAGCACATGAGAAGTATTCCTGTTCTGATATTGTGCACCCTTGGTTGGTGAACATGAGTTCCCTTGGTCCCAGGTCACAGCTAATATGACTGCTGGAGGGAAAAAAACTTGGCAGTTGCCATTTACTATGTCCCAGAACAGCCTAGCCCATTCACCTAGTCCATTTCCTTGCACTCTTATGAACATATCACAACATTAGGTCAAAATGGCCTGAGGTCCTAAAGGGTCTCTGGCATCACCTGTGACAAGGGCACAAGGAATTTGTGTGCAACTTCAATTAAGGCTGAGTTCAGGCTGCCTGTAATGCAAGCACCAGGAATTGCATCTCCTCTAGAACTTGCAACTCAGGAGAGTATTACCGGTTACATAAGGCCAAACAATCAGCATTGGGGATGAAATCAGGAGGTTTGGCTTCCTTAGGCCTATTTTGGAAGACGAAGTCTGGCAGAAAGGCAGAAAGGACATTGTCTTGTGTCTCAATTCCCTATCTAACAATACAGAGTTCACATTCGCTTTGTTCCCCATTCAGAGCCAGGGCTGTTCTTATGATGTGGATTCTTGGTTGCTACCACAAGATCTCTTAATAACAACACAAGAATGCCTTCCTTTATTAGCAACCCTCTTTCTAAAGGGCCAATTATGCTGACATGGGTTGAAGGAAGGATAGTGTACTCTGCTTCTAACCTATCAGGAGATGTTTAGGTCGCTCTTCAGATCCATACCCTGTAGGCCCTATGATCTGGTTGTGCTGTTGATATAAATACGCTTTTTTTTTTTTTTTCATGGAATTGAACATGCACTCACAACTTTAAATACCATACGTAGAAATAAAAACGTAAATGCTTCAATGAATGATTCTGTAGTAGCCCAGTTTTAAATAACAGCTCCATTTTTGCTTAAGAAATTTGTTTCCTAAGAGTGGTTGAACTCTACCTGATTTTCCAGTTCAGCTGTTCTGTTGTTTTTGTACCTGTGAACTCTTAGTCCCTTAGGGTTGAAACAATAGCAAAGTCGGTGCAACTTTGGCTTGACTGGCAGAAATGTGAACAGTTTATCCTCAGTTGGATGTTCCTAAAGCAAGTGAAAACACAGAGAAAACAGAGATAGCACAGAGGAGAGTACACATTGTACCTTGTTTTGGCTAACCAGCTGCAATCCATAATGACAAGCAGTTAAGTGGTTAAGGCTTAGAGAGAATTAAGAGTCGTAAGAACACAGCTCTTTTCTGAACTCCAGCGTTGCCTAGGCACACTTCTCTGTGCTTCACCTACCATTTGGGTAATGAAAAAGAATGAAAAAGTTTGTAGGTGTTGGAGCTGAGACTCTTATTGTAACATAAATCCCCTGTTTTTGTGTGAGCTCCCAGTGTGACTTCCAATAACTGGGTCTGAGAATTTTCCTCAAGTTACTAAATGAGTGTACTATGGCTTTACTACCTTATGGTCCATTTTGACCATGAAATCAGGTGTTTCTAAATCACTGTCATAATGATTGTATAGGAAAGAATATTTGTGTATCACTCCTCTAGCATTGTTTTTGAAAACGTATCAGTATATGAGTAATTAGAGTGGCAGAGGAGAAAACAAAGAAGTGTTCACAACTGTGGCTCAGTTTTTATTTTTAACTTAGTCTTCCGGGTGAACAAACCCCCCCCCCCTTATTTTTTTTTTTTCTTTTAAACCCAAATGGAAGTTCTCATGCCAATTATAAGTGACAGGGTCTGCCTACTGTCAGGAAAAGAGGTCTTTGGAAAAAAAGTATAGCTCCTTACCTGGTTGTGGGAGAGTCTAACAGACTGGGGGAGAAGTTTATTTTGTTTCCTTTGCATGTCAAACAAGGTGTGATTCAGGGGACCAAACATATGTACAATAGATTCCTCATAGAGCAGACATGGAAAGCAATAAATAACTCCAGAAAGCTGGGAGAGAGGGAGAGGGAGAGGGAGAGAGTTCGGAACACTGAATTGCAAGCCAAAGTGGATGGCATGGCCATTTTCTTTCATTTTAATTGATGCTAGTTGTCACTTAGAGCCCCCCTGTGAGAAAGCACAGAACGTGCAGCTTTGAATGCTCTTTGGGTGGGGGGAAAGAGGGAAGACAACCCTCTAAAATAATCCTGAATCTCCCTTTTGGGCTGTTCAATTTTACAGCTAATCCTTCAGCTGTCAGTTGTCATCCCTATAGCCCAGAAATACTAACACACACTTTTTCTCTTGTCCCTGTGGACACCTCTTTTTGCCAGATTTGTCCACACTGCTCCCACAACATTCCAAGCCTGGAAATTTGCTTGCGATCAGCCCTGCTCTCTGCTGAGAAGGAGCTGTGGGAGAGCCACCTCTAGCAATTTAACTGCTTGTGAAACCACTAATAAGTGAAACGGTAGGACAAACTGGGACGCACTAAAAGTGGAAATAAATTCTGTTAAAACTATGTGAAATTAGGTAAGTTGACCTTCTATTTTCAAAAGTCCGTACTCCTGTGGCTTTCTGACAGCTGGACCTCATCTGCTTGGGAACCCCTAACAGGAAAAGAGCCAAGAATTTGATCATTATCAATAATTTATGAAACCCACATATTTTCCAGTCTATTACCTGAAAATACTCCTAGGCTTCTGATAGTCTGGTGCCCTTTCCTATTGTGTTTTTTTTTCTTTTTTTTTTTTTAATTTTATTTTAGCAGTGGTGGTATGTACTTTCCTCAATGGAAGTTAAAAATTTTCATTTATTTTCCTAATTGCTATGCTTCCAAATTGAAAATAAATAATAAATAAATAAATCTCCAATATTTCTGATAAGACAGGTGTTCTGGATTGTAAGACTCAAATATAAGTACCTATCTATTCACATTTTTGTAAAGGAAAAGAGAAAAAATACACAGAAGCATAAAAAACATAAAAATGGAAAGTATATTTTTGGTGAGTGTTCAAATGGACAATTTGGATTTCCAGATTTGGTAAATTCTGAAGGACAGTACAGAGTAATATTTTTTCAGAACCCTTAGACAGTCACTGTGTCTGCTTTACACAACCACCATGTGTCTCTAAAGACACAGATAGTATGTAATAATCACCTGCAGAACTGGTATTAAATTACTGAAGACTTTAGAGGGAAACAACAGAGGTGCTACAGCAGAAGGGCCAAGATGCACAAACTGTACCAAAGAATTTAAGGGAAGAACCAGAGCTCAGGGGAAGCTGGAGAGCTTGTAGGCTCTTGGGCGCGCAATACAGCGGGTGAGACTCATGTTGAGGAAACTACAAAAATGCTATATTATGAAGTTTACTTTTTTTTTTTTTTTTTTTGGATAAAGCTTTAGGTTGCAGCCACAATTTTCAGGAAAGCTTCAACACAAAGCCTTTCAGTTGTGTTTTAAAGTATTTTTTTTTTCTTTCTTTCTTTCTTTCTTGTTCTTCTAGCTTTCAGAACAGTCTTCTAGCACTGTTAGTGTTTGGCTTTTTTGAGGGAGTATTTAGTAATTATTTTCCCTTCCTCCCCCTCCATACATTTAACATTAATATAATTAAGGATTCTTCAGTCATACAGAAAGACAGTCCTTTGTCACAAGCAGTGTTTGTTTTCAGAATATCACACTTTTCAGCTGAAAATATGGACATTGCACATCTTTGTTTTTCCATTTCACTGTGTGGTATTTCCACCTGCAGGACACAGAGCACTGCCAGCATTTCAGAGTCTGACCTCTTTCTGGTTGATACAACAAGAAGGTTTTTTAGGCTGGCAAAGCAATAAGGAAGAGCAAAACCAAACTGCATTTCTGGGTCTGTTTAGGAGGGCAGGGATTTAATGTATATTTAGCAACCAGTTAAAAAGACAGTTTATAACAAATAGATCTGTAAGTACAGACTGATAAAAAGCCACTTCCGCATGAAGCTGAAAAATATATATTTTTTGAAACAGCTGGTGTTATTGTGAATATTAGAGATGGCTGACCTGTATTTTTCTCTATGCTTTTCTTCCCAGTTCCTCTCTTATTGATTTATCTTCTTGTGATGAAATCATAGTCTTTTAGTAGTGACAAGCCAGTGTAATTATCATGTTATGAAAACAGACTATAGAAGAAAGTGAAATGGACAATGAGGGAAAATGTGCTGGGTACTTGACTGCTGTATACAATTAACTGTTAGTCCTCATTTTTATCAGGAAAAAAATAAAATTATGTTGTCAAAGACTTCTCCAGTATGTAAAAGCTGTTCTTTAAAGAAATGTATTCATTTTAACTGCTCCTCAGGTTGCAAATCAGAAATACTGTTGTATTTTTATTTACTGACTGCTGAGAAACATAAAATAAAGATGAATTCTCACTCCATTCCATCTTTTTGTCACACTGCATATTTTGTTTATAAACAAATGCTGTAAAATCTTGTTGTAAGAAGGCTTCATTCCAAGCAGGATACTAAAACACATATAGGTTGAATGTGCAGCAGCTTTGTAGAAATTTGCAGATACTGAAAAAAAGTCTGCTTGAATATCTTGAAAAGGGAAAGCAAATGTAAATGATCTTGTTCATTTCTTATTTGTGGTATTTTGCAGAATAGAGTCATATTTCAGAAGAAGGGAGAGGATGTATCTCTCGTTGTTCTTCAGCGTTCTCAATACCTGATGGAGAGTTTGAAAAAAATAAAAAAGTTTCTGAATTGTTACCAAAAACATTTACAAGAATTATAAATATCTTCCAAGTAACTTGGTTTTTTAGCTGGTTTTTTATGCATTATTTTCAACTTGTCATCTGTTTGTCATCTGTTCCTCTACCTACCTAAGTACTATTTCAGACATTCAGCACCAAGAGCAGACCTAGTGATCTAGACTTATATTATATGAAAATACTCCGTCACCTCAGTTCATACTTGCTCCATAGGTGAAGAAAAGGGACCTTTAGGTGGATCTCAACATGATAGGGCTGAAGAGGCTGGGATGGAAATGGGATTGCCAATGAAACGTCTCAGATTTTTTCCATTTTCCAGCTAAATTAGTAGTACCTTAGGATCACTAGTATCAAAAGGAATCATCAGATATGACAGCTCAATATGGACATCTGTATCAAATATTAATACATGTGGAAGACCAGGGTAAAAAGGAGTCAAGATTTCACCTTGACATTCAGCCTTTTCAGAATGAAACTCTTGTGGCAATGCAGGCCATGCTATATAGAAAGCTAATGTGATACAGATGAAGGATATATTTTTTTTTTAATTTCACATTTAACCAATGTGAAGACAGGAAGTTTCTGATTAAAAATCAATGTAGGCAGGATCAGACTTTACAAACACAAAGGACAGGCACAATTTAAGATCTGTGCCCTTTTCTGAATCTATTTTCAACCTCAAGCTGCTCTATTTCTTTTTTTAAAATTGTTTAGACATTTTCTCATGGGCATTGCCATAAATTAGATATCCCAGTGTTAATTTTAGCCAAATCACATGAGAAAAAATGTAAATTGCCATAAAATAGGTAATTATGCCTCATGCACTCCCTAGTTATTCCTTTTTAATTGAACAGGCTAGTTGAACAAATGGCCATAGCAAATGATGAATAAAAAATAACAATATTCTGCACATATATTGTACTTTGCATCTTCAAAGTGTTATACAAATTAGCTAATTAATGAAACAATCTTTCTAATTCCAGTTTTTTGCTGAAGCACGTACTGATAAAAGGCAGTGTCAACACATAGGTTATTGACACCAGGCGTATGGTCTATATCAGTGTTAACTAAGTAAAATGTAGTAGAAAATTATACAAAGATGTAATGTGAAGTCAGCACAGACTAAAAATTTTGTGCGTTATTTTTGGTTTTGTTTCAATTTGGCTAATAAAAATATCCAAGGAAATAAATAGTTATGAAGCAAGGGCATTGATGAAGCTTATGGAGTAGAGCATGCACACTTGCTGTTACTATTCAGAACAGAAACCTTTGGCTTGTTAATAATTTTTTAAAACTTAACTCTTTTGTCTGCATCTTTTCTGCAAACCTTGTCAGTTCTAACTAAGGCCTGAATTCTGGTAAGAATTGGGATGTTGCTTTTCTTTTCATTTGGGAACACTCAGTTAAAATATGAGCTTCCCTGTGTGCTCCCTTATGCTATTCCCTTATAGTTATTGAAAGGAAAAAAAAATCACCATAGTGATTAGAACTGTTATATCAGTCATATGGGCAACATAGAGTTGTTCTCACACAAAACTCCTGTTGATGTCAATGTGGGTTTTGGGCTTAACTGACTGATGTACATGAAACTGCACGGTTATCAACCTTAGACGATTACAAGAACAGCAGCAAATGTAGGGGTCAAGTTCACCAGTAGGTTCTGACTGCTTTGCATTGCTACAGAGATGCAAAGCATGGATTAAGTTCATTTAACCAGCTAGTTAAAACAATCTTATTCATAAAGTTTAAGACCAGATAGGTTTGCAATGATCAAGTTTGATCCTGTGCACCACAGAGACCTTAGAATTTTATAACGAGACTCCAGCATCAAACTTACCAGGGTTGCTGCATATTTGCTAGGGCAGCACGTACAGGCCAAACTGACATGGATAATTCTGTGAGAGAATATGAATAGTCATTTAACCCCTTCAGTTCAGGTTGTATTTGCCCTGTATGCAACTTTGTAGTGCTAGCAACTGCAGAGTCTGGGATCTGACTTTCAGGTTTGGCGCTGGTTTAAAATAGTGATGCCAAAAGTTGTTTTGTATGTTGCTACCAAACAAATACCTCTTTTTAACCTTCTATCTGATAATAGTGTGCAATATGTATTCATAACACAGACACTATTTTATTGATGAGAAAATGGTGGCGCCAGATGATTCAGTCTTTGCTGAAAGTCTTTGCTGATTTCATACAAATAGCCACCTGCTAGCTGTGCCATGCTCCAAGGTGGCTAAATGCATGACAATGCTGCTTCTGAAACTGTATAGCCATATAGGATTGTGACATTTATTTCCAGTCCATTTCAGAGTGTAGCCTTGCTATCACGATCAGAGGCCCATGCTAACAAACAGTTCTCCAGAGCTCTGGGACAGAAGCTGTTTTCCACCTTGCAGTGCTTTACATAGACAGGTTACACTTGCCAGAGGAATGGAATGGAAACCTCACTAAATTCTGTACAAGACTTGTGAGTGTTCAGCAATCTTCACTGTTTGTAATTTATGTTGTGTTTATCTTTTTTTTTACACTTTGGGCTAAAAAATTTACCATAAAAAACTTCAGTGAAAGTAAAACACCTGTTTTGAATTTGGCATGTGTTAATCAGTTCTTCAATTGGTGGGTAGACAACATAGACAGTGAAGTGACTATTCTAGGCTTGCTTACTAAAGAAATAAGCACGTCTGAGTAGGGAATTTTGACTTACATATTTATGTTGGTGTCATGGTTTAAACCCAGCCAGAGGTAAATACCACAGAGCCACTCACTCACCCAATCCCAGGGATGGGGGAGAGAATCAGAGGGATAAAGATAGGGATACTTGTGGGGTGAGATGAGAACAAAAAAAACCCCATAATAATAGAATATGCAAATGAGTGATACACAGTGGAATTGCTCTGTGTGAGAGAAAATCCTGAAACTGCAATCTCAGAAGAGAGAGAGCAAACTTCCTGTCTGACTCTCATTTGTATATGCTGAGCATGATGTTGTATGATATGGAATATCCCACTGGCCAATTTGAGTCTGTTGCTCTGGCTATGCTCCCTCCCAGCTTCTTGTGCACCTGCACACTAGCAAAACATGGTTTCTTAGCAACAGCTAAACCCATCAGTATATTATCAACATTCTTCTCATACCAAATCCCATACTGAATCCAAAACACGGTGCTGTTCTAGCTACCAAAAAGAAAATTAGTTCTAGCCCAGCCGCAACCAGGACACTTGGTTGTACAGGTATATACTTAAGAAAAGTATCACATTAGTTCCATTTCTGTAATCCATCTTGTTAGCCCTCCATGATTTTGTGAATTTCCATCATTGAAATATGCACCCGCTAATGACAGTTTCATTGTTCTTTAAGCCTAAGTACTTAGATATCTTTGAGGATCTGAGGAGGGAATCTTTTTTAATCTTTCTGAGATTTTATTTTATTTGTTCCTAACTGAAGATTCACGAAAGTCCTGAAAAAATTCCCATTGTTGCCAATGTGACTAAAATCAGGGAGTCAGATCTGGCAGTAGGGACACTGAGTTATGGAATTGTTTTACTAATACCTCTAAAATGCACAGCACTACAGTCTGCCCTTCAATGAATCCCTGTCACATTTTAAAGTGGTAGAACAGATTTTCCAGTAATGAAAATTAATTTGTAAAATGTTGCAATGTTGAAATCAAGCATCTCCAAAAAACAAATACGTGCCTGAGCTGTCTTATGTGAACCGCTTGATTCAGAGAGAATTAGTATATGTACTTGACATATGTATAAGTTATTAATATATAAGGGGCTAAAACAGGTGTCCAAAAGTAATTCTGCTATAAAAATCCAAGCAAAAAGGAAGTAAGATACATGCATAGCAAGCTTTCTTTCCTGCTCAACCACATTCCTTTTTAAAAAGATGCAGGTGTTCACCACATGAGAACAGAAAAAAACGAAATTTTTGGAAGCCTGCTCTTTGTCTGCAATGAATTTAATGCAATGTTCACCTGCACATCTGTTATACATTGAAGTATTTTTACTAGGAACTTTAAGGAATGTAAGAAAATGAAAGTAGTATAGCTAAAAAGGGAGAAATGGACTTACATGAAAAAAGATATAAAGGTCTTCTGCTTTCAGTGAATGTAGTAATCAGTTCTAAAGATAGTGAAAAAGGAGGACCATTCTAGGAAGGTGAACACAGAGGGTAGTTTCTGTTGACTATACCATCTTAACACATCTGTATTGTGACCTAGCTGAAGTGACTTGATTCTCAGATTGGAGACCTTATCTTGTAGACAGCTTCAGAGTCAGCAGGTAGCAAGGATCTGATGACTCCTTCCTGGAACTCCGTTTGAGGTCATGTATTTTTTTCTGGAAGTCCTCCCACTTTCCCCCAACGTTCATTGGTTTTAGTTTTTGAGGCTTAATATTCTTCTCACCATTACTTGAAAAGACATATTGTAGACAAAGGAATATCAAAGAAATGGCAGGGACTATTCCTTCTGAGGAACACAGTGTACTCCCACATATTTGTGGCCAATGCCAGAAATGATACTTTGATTTAGAAGTTAAACTGTGATTGACTAATGTAAAATTTCAACAATTCTTTTTCACAAATTAGAGCCTCAGTGAAAGCCCATGACAGCTGATAGGATTTTTTTCCTTAAATTCAACTGATTTTTGAATCAAATCCAGAGAGTTAAAAGGGAATTTCACTAGTTTTTCGTATGCTGTTCTCTCTGGACCTCCTGCAACCTATCTCAATAGAGAAAAGGGTAATTTTTATTTAATGTCAAGATTTACTCCAGCTCAAGTAGCAGTATTTATTGGTCATTTTCTTTAATCCACAAAAATGTATTAATTCTAAACAAACAACCCCAAACCACCTAGCAGAAACATGCAGAGAAAAATACTCAAGGAAAACCACTGTTTTCTAGGTGATTTAAAGAAATTAGGACAGCACAACAAATATTTCTTTGACCTATACTGTGAACAAACACAGCTGAATTCTGCAAGATATGCTAATAGAATATTCCTTGTAGCTTTCAAGTAGAAAGAGCTCTTTTCTGACCTCAGGTTTTTTACATTTTCCCATTATGTAGATTGACTGTTTTGATAGGCTAAGGTGACTGATGACAGCTGAGTCTCAAGGTGGGAATGAATCTGATTGTCTGTGAATTAGTAGAGAAATGAATACTCAAAGCAATTGTCAGTTACATTATTGGTATTGCTTAGATGAAATCAAATAAAACTTTGAAGCAGCTAATAATTTTAAGAATGGTCGTTGAATGACAATATCTACAAAACTGAAATGATGAAAGGACCAAAACACAACAGGAGAAAAAAAAACAAAAACAAAAACAAAAAAAGAGCTGGATATTGTCTTTCTTATCAGTATCATTTTGACTGTTTAGTTCTGAGAAGAGATGAAATGAAATGATCTCTCTGGCAGTGGAAAAAATGTCACAGGCATCAACTACAGACTGAGGTCACACAAAATAAAATGGACCTGCTTTCATAAGGAGCTCCATTTCTTTAGGAAAGCTGTATGTATTTCATAACGTGTTGAGTGACAAATTGTCTTTTATAAGACTGGCAACATGTGTGAAGCAATCCTGATTTAGATACCTAAGCCCCAAAGATAAGATATGAGATATACCTTGTTTTTCAGTGACTGTCACCACGTATAAGCCAGTGAGTTGTCCTCTGGGCTAGTATTGATTCAGAATGATGTATCCAGACAGTATGTTGCAGATTCGTGTAGGATTACTGATTTAGCTTTAACACATTGGTCTGAAAACTTGAATGATTTAGGAGCAATTAAACGTCAGCTGTAGGAGCAGTATGGATATGTGTGCAAGGTAATCACACACTTTCCTGGTTTAATTTGCCCCCGAATTTGAATCAACACCAGCCCTTTAGATAAAGATCCAGTCTCAATCTTTTTGATAGATTAGTCCACAGAGAGCCAATAATCTGTGATTCATAACCCTGCCAAGTTCTTTAATGTTTTTGGAAGGCCAACTGTAACATTATAATAGGATACTCAATATTGAAAGACTAGTTGAATAATTTATGGTGTTGGAAAAAGCACTGAATGCAATAGCAAATGTTTAAAATAAAAGCTGTTTTAATTGGTTTACCAAGACATTCTGAAAATACAAGCAAGGAACTGCACTCTTAAACTGCTTCTACCCAGCAACAGACCCTCAATCTCTACTTAGTCTGTTAATGAAATTCATGCTAAATAACTTACAGTATCCCAGAGACAGAGCTTGGGTTTAAGAGGGAAAGAACTACTGTAGATAATGCTGAAAGCCTATGTTGTTTTAAGGTTAATCCATTTGTTGGAGCAGAATTTTTTGCTTATGAAAATTGCTAGAACCATTGAAACATCTGCTAAATAAGGAACAATGTTTACCAGCAGAATGTGGAATTTAATGGTAATAACTGCAGTGAAATACCGTGCACTAGAATATTTTCCAAGTCTTGTATCTTTCATCACACACCTTTTTGTGCTCAGTAATCCCTAAACTTACATAATACAGAGAAAATGGCATTCAAAGTGATCTTTATGAACGTTTTTTGTGTTTCATAGCTTGAAGATAAGAGCTTCTGTCTGCTGTGGAAAGTCTCTGTCAACAGAATCTGCTTGATCAAAGCATCCTTTGTCAGTTATTAGTAGAAGGAGTGAAAATCCACTAAATTGTGATTCTCTGTTATCTGTAGCATTTTCAGCTTGCAGCTTTTGCAATTTTCATGCTTCCCAAATTGTAACAATAGTTTAACATTTCAAATATGTTTTTGGCATGTAGCTAGGAGAATATCAGGGGAAGTATTTGTTTCTTTTATTTGGAAAATAATTGAGGTCGATTTTATTCCCTCTTGCAACATATTTCTGCTGCTGGTTGTTCTGTTCTCCATCATTTCTGGACTTCTAATGCATGCTGATATGAGCCGTTAGCCATCATAGCTGAATGGGTCCCTGTTTAGTCTTTCTGGTAAACTAAACCACAGTCACATGTGGGACACTAGCCAAAGCAAGGTAAGAAAAACTGAAACTAGGTCACTCTTTCATCATAAAAGCAAATTATTCCTGCAGACATAATTGAAAGACATGAAGACAGTAAGATATGAGATAATACTCTGCCTGCTCCTGTGCAGAGTGAATTTCCAGTATCCTCTCTTACCTCTTGTTATTCCTTCTTCACTTTAAAAATCCCAAGATATTGTATTTGCCCCTTACTGTTTCAAATATTTTTAAACAATTGAATCACTCAAGTGACTGACTTCCTCTACTATGCCTTATTAAGTAATTGAGTTAAATTGATTCAAAATAAAGTGACATACTTTATTTTACAGTGACTGGTTTGAATCAACATTTGCCTTTTTTCCATTGCCTCTTCATCACAAGATTTTTCTCTCTAATATTGCCAGAGTTCTTTTATTGCAAGGTGAGCAGTGAGCATAAGCATTGTTCAGATATATCTGCAAAGAATACTGTGTCAGAACTCATATACTCCTATATAATGATTAGAGCAGTTTTAAAAATCTTAATTACTTTCACAACACTAAAGAAAAAATATCAAACTTTATTTTTTTTTTTTTTCCAAATTGCCTAGGAAGATTTTCAGAGGGAAAAAAAAAAAAAAAGTGGACTCAAAAAGACTCTGAGAAATATGCAGAAGCTCAAATATGTTCATCATAGAATAAAACCAGATTTTGTGAGTCTTCTCAAGAGATGTCTACCAGATTATTAAAAAAAAAACAACTTCATTTTTAGGGGATAATTGAAAAACCAAGGGGGAAAAAGAGAGAAAAAAATATTCCTTTTTTCCATTGGTAAACTGGAAAATATAGTGACCAAAGTAAAAGAAAAAAAATCCTGAGGGCATACCATAAAAAATATTTTGACACAAAACATTCAATCAAGTGTTTCTGTAATATATTTCTTTGTGGTTTTGATTTACTATTTAACACTTGACACCATTGTGAGCTTTGAACTGGAGTAGTAAGACCAAATGTCTGAAAATGTAAGGATAGATCACTGTAAAGAGATTCCAGATGAATGTCACAACTTCAGTGCTTTATTAACATATCAGTTATATTATCTCTGACATGAAATTGCACTAGATGATACTCTTCAGGGGATAAATAAATAACAACCCTGAAACCTATGTAACTCTGACACTTCCTCTTCTGATAGCTGTTGGCAACAGCAGGTTGCTTTGCTAATAGGAAAAGTGTATTTCTAAAATGTCAGTGATTGCAATCAGATTTTCTTTGAATCTCTTTACTTAATATAGCAATAGGAAAAAAAAAAAAGGGAAGAAAATCTGTTTTTCTTTTCTCTTTGGTCTGAACTTATCCCAGTATCATTAGAAAAACACTAATGCTTCATTGGTTAAGTTGCTCAACCAGATTAATGTTCCAGTACTTTTTCCTGGAGAATAGATCTAGACTTGTACGTTGTAATATAGCTAATGATCCATTTCCAGTCTTGCTATTGTTGGAAGATTGCTATTTATGATTTCTTATAAGCACAATGTGCATTGTAAAGCGTATTACCTAGGGGGAG
This sequence comes from Pterocles gutturalis, assembly GCF_000699245.1. Lineage (NCBI taxonomy): Eukaryota > Metazoa > Chordata > Aves > Pterocliformes > Pteroclidae > Pterocles > Pterocles gutturalis. Next base: position 16,002 of record NW_010111072.1, read on the forward strand.
AATGCTACCGATGCTAATCCTTTAATATTCAAGTAACAAAACTAATCCAGTCACCAAAGCTGCAGTAGTGTTACCTTGTGCAAATAAAAACAATTCAGAACTTTAAAAAATATATAATCACTGTCTATCTTGTGATTTTGCTTTCCCACATTTTCATTTTTTCTCACAGTTTTAAGAGATTAAGTGTATTTCATACTAAAATTCTTAAAATCCCAGAAGCTACTTTTAAGTATGGAGGAGTATTCATATGTATACAATTTAGGTTGAAATGAAAGGGCATCTAGGTTTGTTATCCCCTGACTAACACAAAATTTATTCTAGAATACTTATATGAAATGAAAAAGTTTGGAATGAATAGCTCAAATTAAAGATTTTGGAGGACCTTTATAATAGTTAATCTATGAGTAATGGCTACAATCATGAATTACTTCAATTTTGGTTTGCTCCACAGATAAACCTTCTTTAAATTCATAGGGACATTCATATGAATGAACAACAAGGACATGGATAAATATTTCTTTTTACAGTCATATGACATAGCTTTTGTTCTCGTGTATGTAACACTGATAATCTGGGAGATATAGTGTAATTAGAAGAATTGTTTACCCACCAGTGAAGATCAAGAAATCAGAATATCTATTCACAGAACAAGAAGACTGTAGATCAGGAATAGCTGGAAGGCAGCCAAAAAAGTCGAGAAGAGACCATGAAAAAGAGGTTCAGTACAACAGTTGCTAAGCATATCAGGTACCAAATAAATGTCACCTTCATGTTCATTTGTATGAAGTGAACATCTTCCTAATGTTAGTCAGGAAGTATTTGTCTCTTGTTTAGGGCAGTTTCTGGGTAGCTCTGGTTCTAGATTCCTTTCCCTAGAGCAAGTAAGGATACTAAAATGGTCATTCTATAATCCCATCAGATTGTGGTGTTTCTGCTGTGGATTTTGGAATGAAACAAAGCAGAAACTATCTCAAAGAGGACAGAAACTTGGATCATGTAAATGTTGCTGATGTGTGAACAAATACCAGCCACATACTAAAGATTTACTTGTGCTAAAACATACCCAGCAAAGACAAAGTTATCACTAGCTCTAGCTCTTTTAGGTTTGTTACTCTTTTGAAGGCCTGTCTTTACCTTTCACAGCTGTCTAATGACCACTGCTGTTGTTGATGCTACTTTCTGTCCCAGATTCTCTGCTTTGTTTGAACAGAACAAACCTCAAAGGGCAGTTGCCTTGAGGACATAATATAATAATGTGATGCAAGCAGGAGAAATATGGAATATGAAGGCAATAGTAGTATGACAAACTCCTGTTGGATCAGAGTTAGAGAGGAAGATTGCCCTTAGGACAAGACACACACTTGCACAATGACATACTTTGTAAATGAGAAGGAAAAGGAAAAAATAAATAAAAACAGTGTTCAGTAAATAAATGCAAAATATAGGGAGATCTGGTTGGTGGTGTGAATGACGGAAGAAAAGGATCTGATCAGGCCTCTGCATTACTAAGCTGAAGTAGAGAATATGAATTCTGTTAATGAATAATTCATAAACATGTTTGGGAACTTCACATGTTCACCAGGTTTTAGAAATATTAACTGAATCACAGAACTGTGTGGCAAAGGCTGAGGTCTGTAACTGTAGAAATGTAGTGCTGGAAGAGACTTCTGGAGATCACCTGCTCCATTTTTCTGTAGGAGGCAGAATCAGTCATACCCAGATCACCCCAGTAACGTTTGTATAATTACACATAATATATCTGGTGAAAGAGATTCCACAGACACTCTGAGTAGCTGTTCACAACTTCGATTGTTGTCATAATTAGCATACCCTTCCTAATATCATCTTCATTCTGATTTGTCTTAATGAAGACAATTTATTTTCCTTAACCATCCTAAATGGTTGATATTCTTCTTATGGTTGCAAAACTGTCTGAAGAGAAATAATGAGCATGGAGGTTGGATTTAATTCATGGACAGAGTCATAAACATGGAAACAGAATTTTGCTTAGGTGCTAAATATCATAAAAATGCATGCCAGATTGGTCTTTCTTCATGTATATACTTTTTTGTTACTGTCTTAAGGACTTTTACTTACTTTTGAGCATGATCTGATACAACAAAAAATATTAACACTTTAATAATGATTCAAGAAACATAATACAAGGATTATGTATGAAGCAGCTTTAAAATGATGTGTGCGATATATGACGAATTCACCTTCCCACTTCACAAAGCAGAATCTGCTGTCTTCGAATGGGGTGATAGTTCTCTGCCCAGGTTTGGCTTTTATTAATCAATAAGTAAACAAGACAAGAGATTCTGTCCCAGCCAGTTCCAGGACACTTAGATGAGGAATACTTGTCTCCCACCATAAGGTCACTCTGCTTCAGACATGCAAGGCATAAAGATTTGTCATGTCCTGCTGTGCATATTATAACAAACGTGGTAGTCTTATAATAATTAGGGAAAAGCTTGTACTTTGGTCATCAGTTCACTTCATTAATCTCTTCCTTTTCTACACCTATATGGATATATCAAAGGATAAGAATTATTTTGCCATACTTTCATTTATAGAGAGAATAGCCAATGTGTGCTTTTCCTTTTATACTCTTGCCTTGAAAAACACAATCCCTCTGTAATGACTTATGAACATTCATCTGACTCAGGCTATGCAATCAGAAGGGGGAGAACTTTTCTCTGACGATAAATCCATGAACAAAATCAAAACCAGACACATAAAATGAAGCTTGTTCAGCTCGAATTTTCAAATGCCGAAAAGTGTCTTTTACTCCATACAGCACATAGCTACCAAAAAGATTTAATCAGAAAGAATAAAAATAGTGTTCAATTCAATGTTTTCTGTCTGTTGAAATTGTTGGTAGGAGAAATGGTTGTATTATATGAAAAATAACATTTACTTAGAATGCTTCATGTCAAGAAAAAGAAGAAAAATGCTGACAATATTCTCCTGGAACAAAATATATTTTTCAACTCATACTAAATATACCTCTTTTCCCTTGAGTCTGACCACTGCAGAACCTTATTTGATACACTAGATAGATGAATTTCTCTGTAAACATGCCAGTGTTTATATATTTGCATGAAAAAATATCCACACACTGAAACCATTAAACATGTATTCTTTATTAAACAAAATATTTAGTTTTGTCAGTCTTACAAGCAAAGTCACTGAATTGTACTCACTGGTGAATACACTTCTTCAGTCTGCATGTTCTCAATTAGTTCCCTGAAGGATTTGTAACTATTGGAAGATAGTAGGATTACTTGCATAAGGATTACTTGTGGTAAATTAAAATTAGAGATTTCAGAATCAAATATTTCAAAATGTGCAGACTGTCACTTTCAGTCATGTAAGTACAGAGTACATAGAACATAAAGTACTTTAAAGTGCAAAATTTCCGTCAAACTTCTTTGCTGAGCATAGAAAAAAATGTTTCTGAAATGAACTATTGCTGAACTGAAATGGAAAGAAAGATGTAGAAAAACATTTTTTTTTTTTTTCTTTTTCCCCAAGACTTCTCGGCTCATGGTCAGACTCAACAACAAGAGCTCGATTGTCAGCACCATCAATTTGTAATGGTCTCTGCCTGATGACAACTACAGAAGTAATCCAGGAAACTGACTGGACCAGGATAAACATCTTCCACCTGCCTGTCGTCATCTAGCCATCTGCATATGTATTTATATCCCAGTAATCAATCTGTTCAACCACTCCTTATCCCATGACAATGCCCTCATTTATTGAATATTTTTTCTTCAACAAAACAAATAAAATTATAATAGATGGCTGTCCCAGTCTCTAGATACTTTACCAGAAAATGAAAAGTTGAAGTTCTGAAAGAGCAATCTAGTAGTCCTTATCAGTGCCAAAAAAAAAAAAATAGGAAATATCCTCTCCTCAGCTCTAGTTCTCCCCAAATCAGTACTGGCTCCCGACCCTTTGTCTGAAGTCACCACAAAACAAGACTGCCCAACAATCAAAGCTATTGCAGAAAAGTGAGATAATATATGCCTGAGAATGCGTACAGTTCTTTGAGCTTGGAGGAGCTGGGCAACCATCCATGTCATTCCTTCCAGAGGTTCAAAGCTTCAGTGTTTTTGTTCAGAATCTAGATCTTCTCTGAGGTTTGCTACTCTGCATTCATATGTCAGAATGTGTGTGTGTCATATATGCGCCTTTCCCAGCAGTATTTCTCAAAAACTTTGAAGGCAAGTCTTTTGGAATGATATCTTATGTGCAAACTCTGCCTGGCACCACAAGATTCTAGCCTCAGCCAGAGTTTCTTGGCATTATTGCAGTAGCATTCCTGATGATGATAATAAGGTTCTGTGATACCTCCAGGGCCAGGGAGCACCTCCTCTTGCTCTCTTCTCCCATCTGTTCTGAGTGTGAGATTGACCCCATGTCAGGTGGTAACGTATTGCCAAGTAGGTGCTAAGCAAGTGTGTTGCTACCAGAATGATACCCTTTCTCTGACTCCAGCACATAAAACAGCTGATCTAATAAGTCAGTGCTGGGCAGCTAATTGGTTGGTGAAAGCATTACTAAGTACAATTTATGGCAGATCATACAGAACCTTTTGGAGCTGCAGAGCATTGCTAGCAACCTCATACAGCTGAACCTGGCCTTCATTTCTCAGCTGCTACTCTTTGACTCTCGACCTGATAGATAGGCAGAAGAGTAACTAATTTGTGCCCCAGACGCCCTCTCTTGGAGATGCTCAGGAGGTATAAAAGTAGTTTGTGCCTGTTACTATGAAATAAAACCACATTTGATGTTTCTACCTTTAAACTGGTAGCACTAACACTTTACTGGCTGTCCTAAAAATCTTTCCAGGCTGACACATCGAAGTAGAGGCAGCTTGTTTCTCCAAATCAATATAAAAGCAGGAAAAAGTCAGCTGGTGTTTGACAACAAGATAATACAAGTTCTATGTCTTTTTTCATCCTGCTCAATTATTACAAAGGCCAGGGATTATTTAACACACTTAAGAGTTGTTAATTTTCATAGCAGTAGCTTGCAGACAGCATAAATTAAAACAGACTGCTGCTGTGCTGTTACTTTAGATAATCTCTCAGTTAGGTGCTCTGAATTTCCAGACAAGTTCATTAAACACAAACAGACCGAGATGCAGAATTTACACTTGCAAAATATTGCCAAACAGATGTCAGAGTGTGCTGTGCTGGGCCATGCCGATACTACATTCTTCTTCTATTTGCATATCGCCTCATGTTATCTGGTATTATGCTAATTGATGTTATACAGAGTATGTGGCCACATGCTAGCTGAGTTTAAAATAATGTTATGACGTTTTATCTTGGAATGTGGAATAATTTATAAAGAAGCAGTCAGACTCATGTATTTCGACTGAATGTAAAAACGATTGACTTAAGATGAAGCAACCATGCAGGACTGTTATTGGTGTGCACATTAGGGACTGACCCAGAACCTGATTCAGTTCTAAACAGCATTAGTCACCATTTTTTTTGTAAATTATTATCTGTTCTCTTCCTGATTAGCTCACAATCATGAAGTAAAATTAGCTAAAAAATCTAGTGAGGTTGCATATCAATAACATGTTAATAATTTTGAGAAATGTTTATACCGCTTTTGATTAGAATGTAGGAAGTCTGGCTTGTTGTAAAATATGCTTAATGCAGTGTTAGCTGAGCAGTAAGATAAAATTAAAGTATATGCAAAAGGGTGGTTATATTTCCAGGAGTAATGCTGGTGGCATTTGCAAAGAATATGTGGTGCATGGTAAGAAGTTTGGTAAGGAGAAGAAAAGAAGGAAGAGGACTAAGAAAAAAGGGTTATTTTTGACAAAATTATGAGGTTCACAGGTTCTTCTGGTGGCAATAGTGGGGCAGGAAATTTCCTTGAAAATCATTGAAATGACTGAATACTAACAGCTACATCATGCAGAGAATATTTACTCCAACTTTATGAGTTTTAGCTGGAATGTTTATTGTTTGTATTAGCCATATATTAGGATATTCTTTTAATCTTTTCAAGACTTGGCATATGTTTGGCCCTGTCAGAGCATCCATAAAATCTCAATGAGAACAATTCTTGGGTGCCATATTGCTTGGTTAACCTTGAATGAATCTATTTACTGACTGATTGGAGTACTTCTTGATTATGAGGAAAATTGTCAGCTATATTGTGGAAAAATTGATTTGATTCACATTGAGCAGCCTGCATCTGCACAAGCAGAACAAGGTCTTTTGGGACAAATAGTACATTTGTTTCTATTTATTTTCAAACATTGCATTCTGTTTGAGGTCTGGGAAGAACTTTACATCAGAACTGTGATCTGAATGCAGGCCAGACTAGGCTGAGGAAAAGCCAGTGGTGAAATACTGAGCTCAGTGCTAACAGAAACTCTTAAAACCATAATGTGACCTGAAGCCATCAAGACACTGACAGTCATAGCCCTTTTAGCGCACTTTTCTGCAATTTCTGTAGCAACACCCAGCACACCCCTGACCGCCTTGTCAATCTGAGTAACAGCTTGAAAGGGATAGAATTTAAGAAATAGATTTGACTTATAATTTTCCATGGGATTTTGGTTTTTTTCCCCTTTATAATGAGAGAATATTTATTTACTGGAAGAAAGAAATATATCAAACAGGTTTTAATAAATCCCGGTCAAAACAGATAGAGGTCTTCATCTGTAAGAAGGTATCTTTTGAATCCTACCCAGAAACCAACAAGACTTGCATTGTACACCATACTGAGAAGAGATTTTGTGTTTGTAGCTCAGGTGTTTCTAAGTTTCTGCTCCACCCAGCTATCTCTGTCAGTTTCTAGGCTTGGGAAGAAACTCCCAGGGATTTTTGCTCTTGATACACAGCGGATATTGCCTTGAGTTCTGGGGCATCCCAGGGAAAGCCCTCTTCAGGAATGAATGAGGATACTCTCAGGGAGTCTGGGCATATGGGTATTATTTCATTACATTTGTTGACTGTAAATCTTTTAATTTCCCTCATATAAAATTTTGCTGCGAGTTCCTTTTCCATGGGAATTCAGATTACTGTACCAATGCAGAATTAAAATTTCATGTCACAATTTGGAAATGTAAGGACAACTATTACATTTTACCACCTTAACTTTTAAATTGTGCATTTAACAAGTTAACTGAATGTCTCTTTTTCTTTCTAATAACATAATTTTACTTATAAACCACAATGTGTTCTGTGGATTCCTCCAGAAACATATTTTTGGGAGAATTTTTAGAAGGGGCTAAGAAACCTCATTTTTGGAACTCTGACAGCTGACATGAAAATTTGGGTTCTCTGGCAGTCAACAATGAGAAGTAGTTTCGGAAACAATTTCCTTCTTGGGAGGTTGAAGACATTTTTCCTGGTACCTTGTGGTTTAACGCATTCCACTAGCAGCAAACACCACCCAGGAGCTCACTCACCCTTTTGAGTAATGGGGAAGAGAATTAAAGGGGTAACGGGAAAAGAGACTCCTGGGTTGAGACAAGAACAATTTAATAACTAAAGTAAAATAAAATTGAAAATAAGAATGATAATTATAATAGTAATAGTCATATAAATATGCAAATATGCAGAAAAGTGGTATACCGTGCAAGTGCTCACCTTGCAATGACCAAGGCTCGGCCTGTACCCACCTACCAGTCCTGGAGCAGGAAGAGTCCCAAAACTGCAATCTAAGAAAAGAGGTAAGAGCCCAAGTATCCAGGAGAACAAGAGCTGACAGAGAGAGCGAGACGGCCCAGAGAGAGTGAGAACTTCTGGACCCTCATCTATATACTGGCCATGAGGTGCATGATACAAAATACATCATTGGCCAATCCTGGTCTCAATCCTAAACCTAAGGCTGAATCTTAGCCTAGTAAATGGGGCTGTGCTCCCTCCCAGCTTCTCCTGCATCTGCAGACACTGGCACAGCAGAGAGGCTGAGAAGTGCTTGACTGTCCTGGCAGCAACTATAAACATCAGTATGTTATCAGCCTTCTCCTCAGCACAGATCCAAAACATAGCCTCACACTAGCTACTGTGAAGAAAGTTAAATATGTCCCAGCCAAAACCAGAACATACCTCTAGAATGTTTTGCCTGTAGGCAATGAACGGGACTGATCTGTCATGGTTTATATATAGTGCTGAGCATTTGTTCTTTTTAAACATAATTCTTGAAGGGTCCTAATGATTTTCCTCATGTTCTCCTTTCTCTTCAGAAGCAAAGGAAACCAGGATTGCATTTGGGATGAAGATGAAGATACAGTGTGTTTTGCCCCTACGCTGATAAACCTTCCTTCCTCATGTTTCTAATCCTTCTAAATCAATGTCTGAAGTTTTTTTTTTCCAAGGGTTTGGCAGAAGTTACAGGAAAGCAGCTGGCTCAGAATCACTCTGGATAAAACAAGTGATACGATCCTGGCTAGGGGAGATCTGGCATATGTGCCTCTGTCTGATATTTGATAGTTGTATGGATATCCAGGGCTTCAGTTCTTGTTACTGTTGGATGATCAGCTCCAGCAGAAGCCAGGATTACGTTTCCTTATTTGCATGTGAGGAGGAGATTATAATTTTGTTTCTGAAGGCCACTTTGTCACTTTAAAACTTTGCCAGATGCTAGGTGTCCTACTTCATACTGCTCCCTGTGTTCATTTGGAAGCAGCATGTCATGCAAATGATAGACCTCTCATCAGTGTGGAAGACAGGTAATAAAGATGTTCCACTGGTGAAATGCAGCAGTTGCTCACAGTTCCCAAGTTCTGCTTGTAATATGCACAATTTATGTATCTTGAGCCTCCTTTCCTTGAGAAATAAACAGCTTGTTCCTTAATACAGAGATTCTCAGCCTCTACTAACGCAAAAATATTTGCAACAGTTTTTTTGTTTTTTAACTGAAAATGAAATAAGGTTTTATTTGAAACCTCTATTCTCAATTTTTTAATATTTTTATTACTCTTTTTCTTTTTTTTCTTGCTTACTTGCAAAACATGCAGAAGTGGAAGGCTCTTTTCCCTTGTAATTGCATTATTTTCTAGTGTCTTAAGGATGATGGATTCAACTTGAGTAACACCAACCTGGTAGTAGGCACTCCTTTACAGCAGTAGTGAAAGTGGTATAAAACTTTTCTAAAATAGGATAGACATCTAAATGGTAGGTTTCTTTAGTACAAGAGAGGGAACTGAAATAGGGTTTTTTTCCTTGCTAAATTGTTAGTTTTGAAACTCATCCTGCCTTCCTCCTCTGAAAAAGAGTTGTTGTAGTTTTACTCTGACTGGCAGCAAAACACCACAACAACAGCTCGCTCACCCTCCCCTCTCCCCGCTTCCTGGTGATGGGAGAGAGAATTAAAGGGATAAAGTGAAAAGACACTCTTGGGTTGAGAGAAGAACAATTTAATAACTAAACTACAATAAAATTGAAAATAATAATAATGATAATAGTAATATATACGAATATATAAATGAGTGATACACAGTGCAGCTGCTCATCATCAATCCAAGAAAGGAGATAAGAGCCTGAGTGTCCGAGAGACTGAAATGACCCTGAGAGAGGGGCAACCCAGAGAAAGACAACCTGGAGCAAGAGACAGAACTTTCAGAGAAGATCCTCATCTGTGCACTGGGCATGAGGTGCATGATATAAAATACATCATTGGCCAATCCTGGTCTCAATCCTAAACCTAAGTAAATGGGGATGTTTTCCCTCCCAGCTTCTCCTGCACCCGCAGACACTGGCACAGCAGAGAGGCTGAGAAGTGCTTGACTGTCCTGGCAACAACTATAAACATCAGTATGTCATCAGCCTTCTCCTCAGCACAGATCCAAAACGTAGCCTCGTACTAGCTAGTATGAAGAAAATCAACTCTGTCTCAGATGAAACCAGGACAAGTGTAGATGTGTTTGCCTTCAGGGCATGCTTCAAGAATCATCAACCGAAGCTGAGTATGGAGAAAGTAGATTTTACTTGAATATCAACTTTTGTGGTAGGATTATAGTTTCTCCTGTCTACCTTTTAGAAAAACAGGGTTTCATTGGGTCTTGCTTAATGTGGTAGAGGTTGGTGACTTTGAATTATGCTTAATTGGAATAGTCATCCAACACTTAAACTTCTTTTTCTTTTTAATCAGCCTGTTATAAATATATAGGTATAGCTGTAATAGATGAATGCACATACTTTCTCTATTTTTCTCTGAAATAATAGGACAAAGTGACTGTAGAAGTAACCTTAAAATAAATGACACAGAAACCCCACATATTTCATTATGAAATGTTATCAGAAAGGCTTCTAGAAATGCTTCTTAGTTATTCCTCAACAAAATAGATATACACAACTTTAATTGCAGATGGCATCTGCTGCTTTTAGAGGACATGGCCAAAGCATGTTTCTTCAACTTGCGTATAAATAGATGGTGTTTTTTCATCACATCTCTATATGTAGCATAACTGAGATAAAACAAGTGTAAGTGCAGTGTGAAGACATTTTTAACTGCTCTCTTAAGGATATCTGGTAGAGGAAAGCATGAAGTTAGGCTTAGTGTGGTTTTGAGGACCATTTTTATAAACTTGATTATTGCTGTCTGATTGTACAAATCAATTTCAAGGTCTGTGTAGAGAGACATTCCCTATTCTAATCCACACTGATATATAGAGATGAAATATTGCATGGTGAGGATATCAGCTAGGTTGCTGCTGTGTGACATACTCATCATGGAAGTCATTTAGGACTGTCTCTTCATTGTCCTGAGGATCCTTGACCCTTGTGCAATTTCTTCTTTGTTCAATTCACTGCTAATATCCATATTCGTTGATGTCATTTGGTATTATTTAAGAAAAATAATAACATGCAAACCCTCAACATCTCACTTAAAAAAAAAGAAAAAAAATGTGTCAACATTTCCCAAGAACTCCAGGCATCACAAACTCATGAGTTATGTACACAGTTATTCCCTTGGGAAAACATTCAAATGGTGAAAAGAATTTCTCTTTGTCAAAATGAACTCTTCATGATGAATAATTTGTTAGATAAATGTAAGTTATTTTTGTCTTGGCTCATGGAATTCCTGAAAAGACCCTGTGATCTCCTCCATCAGGGTCACTATCTGAATTTTTTCAATGGATTTCTTTTACTCCAAGGGTTTATGGTGCACATACTGGACGAGTATTGTGTTGCATGGTGGTAATTGTTCAGCTAAGCTGTGTGATTTTGCTTCCATTTGTTTGCTCACTGTACTGCATGCAAATGAAGTTGGCATGACTTATTTCCTGTGCAACTATGAAATGGTTTGCCTGAACATTAGTATAGGAGACAGTTTTGACTTCTTGGACTAGTAGAGAAAAGCAAACACTGAGGTGTAAACATGGCTAAGCCTAATTAATCTAAAAGTTCGTATGAATGTAAATGGTAAAATTCCTCCTTTATTCAAAAAGATCTGTGGAGTTTAAAAAACAAAAGTGTTACTATAGTTAGAAGAAGGATTAAAAGTAAAACCAGTGCATCCTTACTCACCATATTCACATTTATTTCTGTATTTATTTATAGTCCGTATCTATGACACATTTTTATTTAAAATATGTACCTGAAGTTCCCAACTTTTTCTGAATAACCTAACTGCTTCACTGAACTATTCTGGGTTCAAAAAGGTTCCTTAATAGAAGAAACTTCTGGACTTGGCCATCTGTTGCAGCTATAGCCTCAGGTCCCACACTTTACTTTCCATTGTCAGAAAGGGTGGTGTGAACATGTAGAGATAGTAGCTGAAACTTACCTTATTTCTTCACCAGAACACATGCATGAGTTTTTTTCAGGCTTGCCAAAACAGATGTTATATATAAAGATTTAGTACAAAGTCAGAACAAGTGAAAAAAGTTAATCCTATGTTGTAGCCACAACTGATCAAAATTTAATCAAAACTCCAGCTGGAGAATCTTTTTCAGAGCAATGGGGCAGTGATCTTTTTGTAAGCAATATAAAAATGTAAGTAACAGAAAAAAAAGAAAACAATCTTAAAATGGAAAACATTCAACACTTTTTATGTAATATTTTGTGTATTTTTATGAAAAGACTAGCTTTCATTAGAGTATGAAAAAAACTTCCAGAGTAAAAATAGGAGGGCAGTTCTTCATCTGAGTATCTTGCATTTCAAAATAACAGATTTCAGGATTATTTTCATTCATTTTCATTATTCTCATTCATTTTAATTTTCTAGTGTAACTGTTGTGCCACTCTTGAGCCTTGACATCAAAGAAAATGACATCTTTACAGTTCTAATAGAAAAAAAGTCCATGGAAGCAAGATCAACTGAAAATGCAGCGACCTATATTTTTGATGTGTTTGGCATTTTGTTGTGAACATTTCACATGGTCCCAGAAAGAACAATGCTTAATTTTTTGATCCCAGACTGAATTTAGGACTCTGGCAGCAAGGAAATAATCTTTGTATTTGTAAACCATACACATTTGATCTGGAAGTCACTGTCAGAGAACAAATACGGACCCCCACAATGTCATTCATTCAGACTTACGTTTGGGCACATAATAGCTGGCTTGAAAGAAGATATGCAGACAAATACAAGCTCATTCAAGCACAGAAAGACAGGGAGGGTTTCCAAGTGAAAATCCGCATCATCTCTCTACTGGTCCTTAGGCCATTTCCAACTTCATTAAACCTTCAAGGATATTTTGTCCTCACTTGTATAGCAATGTGCTTTGCACTCAACACAGTTATTGATATACATATGTTTATGGAGAAACTTGCATTAAAAACAGATCCCTTTACCTGGAATCAATATTTCATTCCTTTTATCAAGTAATCTATTTCAACTATACATCTAATAGGCCTAACAATATAATCTTTGAAAGACAGCAGAATAGGAAGCAAAGGGAGAAGATGGGGGAGAGAAATGGAAAAGAAAGCACGCAAGAGAACAGCTTGCTTTGCTCTCGTTATTGCTATCCTGTCAAAAAATGTTCAGAGCCCTCTGTCAGTGCATAGACCCTTTCTTCTTTGTTCTTTTTAATGATATTCTTGGAGAAGTTACATCTAACTTCCTTATGCGCATCCTTCACTGACTATGAATCAGAAGGTATATGAGGATCCATTCATTTACATCATAATTCTGATGTCAACCTTCCCTGTTACCACAGAAACACAGTCCATGACCATGCTTTGTATTAAAAAGGAAATATATGATACCATCAATGATGACAGCTCCCATGATTTAATCCTTGATTTTTGCCATAAAATCTGACCTTTACTTGATCTTACTGCTTTACTTGCACATTTGATTTTTAAGACTGCTGGTAGCTTGGCTTCATTTACTTCCTCAGTCTGCTCTAATACAAATTTACAAGGATCAGAGTTTCCCAAATGCATCAGTTCTCTGTGGCTTTTGTCTGCTAAACAGAATGTTGTATTTTTGCCTAACCATAAAAACGGTGTCCCTAATGCCTCTAATGCTTATCATAAACTATCTTATCTTTCACATCTGAAATATTATCTCCCTAGAATATTTTCTTTATATGCCATTGTTCTTTTGTCTGCCTGGTTAGCAGTTTCCACATGTCAGACAAAGCACACACAGATCAAGTCCATTCTTAGCTTTCAGGGGTGGTTATAGGTCACAGCCATTTGATATCCTTTTCTGATGCTTTTTATTTAAGTTCTTCTCATGCTGAGAAATCTGATAAGTGAGTTGTATGTGCTGTTATACCTGCATTCCAACTTTTAGAGTTCGGGGAACCTGGAATTTGTCAGTAAAGATCTGAACTTATATATCATCCAGTGTTTGAAGCTTAGCAACATAAATCTTTCAATAAAAGAACAGAGGTCTACAAACATGTTCACATTTCCGTAGCTTTCAGTGATAAGGAAGCCATTTTCAAAACAGCAATTAGGTCAAACCATAAAAATGCATACTATAATTTTGTTCTTCATAAAATAGAGCCAGCATAGCCTTGCATTTATATTCAGCATGTACTGATTAATGTCTAAATCTTCTGATTTGCCTCTAAATTTGTTCCCCATTTTGTTGGGGTTTTTTGTGGTATTTTTTCTCCAGACATTTCCTCTGCATGCTAAATATTTTTTTCTTTTTTTTTCTTTTTTTTTTTTCCTTTTTTTTTTTTTTTTTTGAACCTTTATCTCATATTTTACTTCAGGCCTTTTTCATTGTATAATGAAAATAAAGTGCATTTGAGGCTATCATTTCTGGATAAACAAAAATATCTTCTACAGAAATTCATGATCTTCTAGTTTAGGTATCATGAAAGATTGATGGTGATAATGCAGAGCTTTTCTATTACCCATTTTACCTCCCAAATGCTTTGCTAACATGAACTTTTCAGAGATGGGGAAAGTGAAGGAGCTTTTGTTCCTGGACCAGTTTCCTGTTCCTATGCTCAGATGACCCTTTTCTTTATGGCAACTTCTTAACTGAGGTGGGCCAAATTTCATAGCCTTGATGCATCACCTCCCACCAAGGTTTGACTGCTATGAACACAGTACTTCAGTTTGATCTAGGAGCTGTTTATTTTAAGATGATCTATGAAAAGAAGAAACGGGGCACCCCTCAGTCTTAGATGCAATCAAACATTGCTAATGTTTCTGGAAACTGAACAAGTTTAAAGGGAACACATTTTTTAAGAAACAGCTTCTTTTTAAGAATATGCTTCTCGTATCTCAGTCAGCAGGAGCAAATTGTACTATGGCAACTTTATCCCTGACCCCAGGCTTGTCAATGACTCTCTAGGATCTGAGTCAAGACATTTCACTCAGATTTTCAGCCTGTGTAAAATGGCTGGATAACGATCATGTACCAACCTTTTAAAGTACTATGCTATAGTAACTTCTATTTTACTGTGCATTTTAGTCAAAAGGAAAAAATAAGTTTCTGTGGGGGCTTCTCCAGGTGTGTTGACACTACCCCTGTGTCAAAGCTCTTCCTTACCATAATCTAAATTACAGTTTATTAATGGAATTTTGAAGGGGAAAAAAAAAACAACCTATGTCACTTCCACAGACTAAGAGAGACTAGCCCTCTCTTCTTGAAGAGACAGAAGATTAGAAGACCTTTTAATTTTTTTATTTTCTTCTTCAAAAATGGAAGAAACTGAGAAACTGAGAAAGTGATTTGAATGCTGCAGTTTTAGCTTTGGCCACAGTAATGGGCAAGCTGAGCTACACCATAAGATCCTAAATAACAGGAGATAAAAATATGAATAGTTGAAAAAAAAAGCTAGCTGAGAGATAGAAATAAGTGTAGAATACATGATTATGACAAGTGCCAGAATCATCCTGACTGCAAATAAATGAGCTAATTTGCATGGGATTTTTATTTATGAATTCAAGACTGAGACTGAGCTATACTAGGAGTGCAGCCAGGAATGCTCAGGTTCCTTACACTTCCTGTGGGATATGGAACACACCAATATGTAATTGTGTCTATATGGAAAACAAGGGACTGTGGGGTATACAGATTTTAGTAGAGATTTCTGAAGGCATAGTGTCTTAAAAAGGCCTCAGCAGGAAAAAAAAGTGATGCTCCGTAAGGGATTCAGTTAACTCAAGGGAAGCATTCAGCACCATCGAAATTATGTAAGCAAACCCAGGACAGCTACAGAGGCTCGGCAGATACAGCACTGGACTACAAGAGACTCATACCCTTTTGGGGGGCTGCTAGAAGCCAGGGGCATTATCTGAAATATCTCAAACAGCATTGGATACCTGTGTACCTGAGAAATTGGATTACCCTCATAGTCAGATGCATGCTTTTATCAGCACTGGTTAACAGCTGATACCTTCACGTGGATACAACATAGCAACTCTAAAAGTGATCTGAAGAAGTGTATTTAAAATAAATACAAATTTTCAGCCAGGCAAAATGTGTCTCATTTTTTTTTCAGAGCTTCAAACTGGAATAAATACTAGAGAATTGGCACTTTATAGTAACATTGCAAATAAGTAAAAGGATAAGGAAGGATTTTAAGAGTTATAACAAACAAAAAGCACCAAGTTTATAGGAACACTTTTGAATACTCCTAATTGTAAAGTCAGGTGCCCTAGCTCAGAAGGATAAGGGGTGCTGTAAAACCTTCCAAATAAAACAGTAGAAACGAAAAGCCATATCTTCTAAATCTGATACTTGAAAATGGTTAGGGCTGAAAGAAAAAGCTATGAGCTTTCAAAGCTAAAGCCTCCACCTTTTCCAACAGTATCTACTCCATTTGCTAGTCCTATGAGGTCACAAAACACTGAACCTTAAACTGTGGCAGCCTGCTACTCATACATGGGGCAAAATTAGACCTGCCTGGGACCAGAGCCAGGGCTGCCAGGTATATCTTGTTTCAGCAGACACTGAGGGTCTCAAGTAAGATGCTTTTACTCTCCTAATTTTTGCTTCCTGGGATTTAGACAGGTGCCCCTGGAGAAAGAGCTGAACTCCTTTGGGATATCTTTTCTAGGAAGAAGAGAAACACTCTACACTAAATACTGTGGGGAAATTTCTGTCAAGGTAATCTACTAAAGATTTTCTCATAAATCTGTCAACCTGAGCATACCTTTTAAGTATGCCAGCATGGTTTGGAAGGCATGTAAAGACTCTAAGCGAGCATATAAGCAGCTAATTTGAAGTGCACAGATGCACTTTCCCTTGGGAATTATCTGAGCTCCTGAAATTTCATTCCAATAATTACCAAGGCAAATCACAAAGATTTCCATTTACTAATCTGGGGCTTCCTGAAATCCTCTAATTAAACCACAGCAAGATGGTTTCAACAGAACAAGGATTTGCTTTTTGTCATGTTCTTTTCTGTGCTTCCTTCCCCTCCACCACAGTCACGCAGTCAGATGGACACCTCTGGTGACAAGGCACAATGCTAATGCCAAGAGGAAATGATCTGTCCTGTAAGATGCTAACAGTTTTCTCCTTCAGTGTTCTGTATCAGAAGGATACTGTTAATACAGTCATAAACTGTCTTTACACTATGGCAAAAAATAAGATGGAGATAAGATTTTATGAATATATTCACACAGGACCTCTGAACAGTGAAAATTTAAAGTGTATCTGTGCACTTCAGATTTTTAAGATTTTTTGCTGATTATACTAAATGCAATTTATATTCAAATACAAGTGGTACAAAGATTTAAAACTTTACTTTCTGCTTTCCTCAGCCAGAATCTTTCCCAGAGCTGGACTGTCCATCGCATAGCCAGGTAACTGGCAGGTTGCCCTCTACATTCTGTTTGTGATGGCGAATTGAGGAAACACTTTTGTCCTTGAGAGGGATTTCTCTCCATACTGACCATTCTCTCCCTTCTGACCATTGCTAAACAGTCCTACTGAAATTAGACGCCTGGAAATGTAGCCATACTGGGCAACAGCTGAGATTAATAACGAAGTAGTACCGTGTGAGTTCTAAACCAGACCCTCCTGGACACTTAACTGGACTCTGCTCAAACTGCAGCTTAACCGAAATTAGTGAAATAGTGTCAAACAGACACTGTTGATTCTACTGACAGTTTAAGGTTAGCTATCTCTACCTGGAGGTTTGTATACCAGCTTCAAGTTTCTCTTGTTAAAAGAAAAGCCTTTTATGAGTGCACATCAGGTTTCTGCTTTCACATAATTAGTCTGCTCATCTTCTCACCAGTAGAAATGAAAGCATAGCAGAATAGGGATATATGAACCCTGAGGATGAAGGAGGAATAACTGCACAGCTAAGTGTGCATTTTCCCATGCTGTATGGCTGTGCCAAGTGAGGTGGAAGGGAGGTAAGCTCTAAAGCATCCTGACTCCTTATGGTTGCTCTGTGCTTGCAGAGCACTTAAGCAAAGGGCAAAAGAATAGTGAAGCAAATGAACCACATGAAAGTTTCTAGATAAGAAGAGAGCAAAAAAAAATAGAACGGTTTGGAGAAGAGCTAATTAGAGCTGATCAGCAATGTAAACTTCAACATTGAATGAGCATGGCTTCCAGAAATCTAGTTAATAGGCAGCATGGTGAACGCTCATCAGAGGACAGTGTGGAAACAATGAGCTTTAGCTGGTAGTCCTTGGTCCTGAGGTCCCTGGATTACTTCTAAATATCTGCAGAATATCTTTATTAGAAACACAATGATAATCTAGTTAACCAGGGCCGTCTATGCCCTAGAAAGCCTTTAGGGCTCTGAAAAACAGAGAAAATGAAAGCCAGTGACATCCAAGGATCAAGTTATATTGAGATCCTTGCTGTAGTAGGTAATGGGGATATAATAATGGTGCACATTGAGGGTAAGTGATATGAAGGGATTTTAAACTTACTTGCCCTTTGTCATGAGATAAGAATAGCAAGACAGTAGATGAAACTGGAAGGAAATAAATTCAAACTGATAAAAGGGAGTATCTTTTTATACAATGCATAATTAATCAGTCAAACCCACTGCCATAAGATTTCACTGAGACATAGAGTTCAGAAAGAAAAACAGGCATTTATATGGATAATGAGAACATCTTTAGATAAGATGAAAAAAAAAAGGCTATAAAGAGTAATGCTTCATGACAAGCACTTCAAGCACTAGCTTAATGTGGAAGGCATTAAGAGGACATGACAAAGGGAACGTAATGCTAACCCACACTGAGATTTTAGTATCCTTTATGAGACTGAACCATTGTCCTGAGCATGAAGGCAGATCCTCTCATGCTTTTTTTGTGTTTTATTTGTCAAACCTTCTTGGTTCATAACCTCTGGATCTACAAAACAGGGACTGTAAGAGACACAGCAGATGTTAGCAAGTACGAAATATTTGGGCATAGAATAGAAACAGCCAGAGGACCAAGGAAAGCTTAGACTTGATTGGCCTCATTCCTTCTGCAGTGGCAAGAGATTGCAAAAGGCTGTGAATTTTAACATAGTTGAAGTTTAGCTGCTCCAGCCTGCTGTTTCTGCCTCAGTGGATTCTCCTTCCGTCAACATAAAAGGTATTGGAATAAGGTGTAAAGACAAGCATTTAGTATAGGCTTGCAAACTACAGTTTTATTTAAGCAACTTCTCTAGGGGTATTGACTGGTAAACCTTTGAAAAAGCATCCTTCCCTCTATATTTTTAAAATGTCAGCTTATCTTATATCACATGGTGGTACTTCTCTGCTTAGGAAATGATTATTCTAGTTCTGACTTGCAAGATGATGAATCACTGGATGCCACAGCTTTTAAGACTGTTGTGTTTGCATTGGGAAAAGCTAAGCTGACCTACAGAAGAGCAAGCCAGCCCAGAAACTTCGCTCAAAAATAGTTCAACAATAGTTGGCTTAAAATGGGGGATATAATACTTGTGGATTAGGGCTATATTTAAGTGCTTGAATTCAGAGATGACCAAGCATGCAGTATAATGAGCCTGTGAACAGAGTTTAAGAAGATCTCACGCATGTGCATGAAATAGCAGGAGGCAAGGAGACGAACAGCTAAATGGGTTCAGGCAGAAAAGTCTAACTTATGTTTACAATCTGTTGGGGCTAGGAGAACTTGTATTAGAACTGCAACTGAGCGTTAGCTATGTGAAGAAGGAAGAATTAATGTGCTACTTGGTAAAAAGGAAGGGAAGAAATGTCTGGAGGGAGAAGTAGTACTGGCAGAACATCTGGACCACTGGATAAGAGCAGAAAGAGAGTGCACCTGAGAATGCTGGAAGAAATGGATTGAGGATGTTCTCTGTGTTGCTGACTCTTTGCTATCTTTAGGCACAAAAGCCAGAGAAAACAGCAGGTTTTTGAGCTACTCAGCCTTATTTTGCAAACCACAGACATGGAAAGTGAGCCATCCAAAATTTCAATCTGCTATGATTCATTCCTCTCTAATTTTGATATATGATTTGATATATCACAGAGTGTTCCATGATATGCAGTGAGAGAATGAGATGCCTAGTCTAGGATACTTGGGTGAGTAGGCTGGGGAAATCTTTTAAAAGAAGTTATATTCAGAATAGGCTTAAGAAAATAAGATGTTTCAATTCATTCTTAGAAACCCAACTTCCCCGGGAAGGAAAACATATAAATATATGTGTACATACACGTAATGTACCCACCCAGTGTCAAGGTTTTCAGCTCCAATTTGGAAACAGAAGTTCCTTGGAAACTGGTCACTGCAACCACAAAACAGCATTAAGCAGCACATACGATTAAACTGTTTTTGCTGGTAGAATATATTTATCTGACATTTTTATTCTTCTAAAGGATTTGAGAGCAGACCTTTTTCTTAACTTTAGTCAAAATGTAATCACTCTCTCTTTATATCCAAATGTGCATGTATTGTTCTTAAAGTATTTTTCACTGATAAAGAGCTTCTCAGGTTTTTCTGTGCTTATCTTGCAATATGAAGAACCTGTTATTATTCACTACTGAATAGCAGAGATAATACCCAATTTCCAAACTTTCAAGTGGAGCTTTGTCTTGTACCCAGTGAGTAGAATAAGATACACACCACAACTGGCTTTTCACATACCTTTACCTACAATTTTTCCACCCAGTCACATAGTTATACTGGTGGAGAACTGTAAGGAAGGAAGAAAGAATACTGAAGTCAAAAACAAACAAAAAAGCACCTCCACAAAAATCAAGCCTTCTCTTATTGCCTTTCCTCTAGCTTTCCAATAATTATGAATGAGTAACATATACTGAAACCTGAGACTTCCATTTCAAAGAAAGTAACATACCCAACATTTTCTATGTTCTTTCAAAGGTGTCAGTGATGTTAAAAATAAATAGAAATCTGTTATCTGACAGTTGAAGTACTAAAGGTTGGAGTTTAGCAGGATCAGATGCAGTCCTGCAGGGAAGGAGGGAAAAACAATATTCTGTCTACATTCTTGCATATTTTCATGGGTTCATGATAGGTATTACTGTCTAGTGTAGGGATTTCTACTCCCTTGCTGCTCCCAAGAAAGTGAGGGAGGAGTTAGCAAAACTGTCTTAGCTGAAAACTAGGATGTTGCTTCTGAAACAAAAGACTAGAAGGTGACTTCCTTTCCTACAGAAGAGTTATTGACTTCAAAGGGTCTCACTGAAGTGTGATGGTGTATAGAAGTATTCATGAGGTACTGCAACTTGCTTGAGTCCACAATGATTATTATTAGAGCTTGTGAAAGGTAAAACCTGCAATTCTGAGGGCATGGGACAGAGAGGACAGTGTAGCCTCAGCAGAGGGTTTGTCACCCTTGCTGAAGACAAGGAGTGACTCGATGCAGACAATGACAGTACAGACCTTGATACCTCTGAGTTGATTTCTGTTGGTTGGTCACTGAATTTAGTAATCCATTCAGTGTCCTGTCCAAAATGTTGATATTTCTGTCCAGCATTTATATGTCCAAAAAAGTCCTTAGAGTAGGTGTCCTTGTTGACAATCAGAGCAGGGAGGCCAAAGACTATACCACAGAATCAGAGGCTTCTGGGGGTCACCTGGTCCAACCCTCCTGCTCAAGCAGGGTTGCCTGGGCCCAGTTGCTCAGGATCAAGTCTAGATAGATGGCTTTTAAATATTTCCAAGGATGGAGATTCTGCAGCCTCCCTGGGCAACATGTTCAAGTGCTTAGTCACAGTAAAAAAATGTTGATGTTTAGACAGACCCTCTTGCATTTCAGCTTGTGCTTACTGCCTCTGGTCCTGTCACTGAGCACCACTGGCTTCATCATCTTTGCAACCTCCCTTCAGGTATTTATAGACATTGATGAGATCCCCCCTGAGTGTTATCTTCTCCATGCTGAGCAGTCCCAGCTCTCTCAGCGTTTCCTCACAGTCCCTTAATCTTGGACTTGTTCAAGTACATCCATGTTTCTCTTGCATTGAGGAGCCCAGAACTGGACACAGTACTCCAGGTGTGACATCAATAGTGCTGAGTGGAGGGGAAGGATCACCTTATTCTACTTGATGGCAACACTCCTCTTTAATGCAGCCCAGGATACCAGGATATGTGACTGTGAAGATTTGTTCAAGCCTCTCACCCACAACCCTGAACAGGGATGCTGGCACACTTGCACGCTGAAGCCTGGACTGCCATTGTCTGTTTATTATGCAGCCATTCTGCTGGTAAACACAGAACTTCAGGCCTGTCAGCCCAGTGTCTGTTCAGATCTATGCTCTCTTTTTTCGTCCTTTTCAGTAGAAAGGCAGAACCTTGGCAATGACCATTCACACAAACACAGCCTTGATATCCTCACCTCCCCTGTGTTTGCATACAGGAAACAGAAGGAATGGTGCCAAAAAAAAAAATCTGGCACAGCAGATAAAAACAGCTGCTATTGTCCAAATAGTATTAGAGTAATTTTCATGCCTGCTATAATACCCCATAGTCTAAGGCACTTACATATTTAAACCCTGAAGTTCTTACCATAGAAAACAACAGTCCAATGTAGAAAAAAACACTAATGAATTTTCTGTGTTTCTTTTGTTTTGCTTTGTTGGGTATTTAAATAGATCAAATGAGTTGTCTGTCCACATATAATGTGGAAAGATGTTAAAAATCAGAAGAATTTTTTAACTGGAACAATGCCTGTTCTGCTAGCACTGGCACATACTGCCATTTGGTTTCCTTCTGTAATCTCTTTATTTAAGTTTTATCTGTTCATCTTGGTAAAAGCATCTTTAACATCTACACACAAAGCATGCTAACTTAGCTAACACGCCACCCCAAAACCATGGCATTCTGTAGAGTGATGAAAGCGTGAAATTATTTCAGTCTGATCTGTTGCTCACACACTAACACAGAAGCCATACCTGATGAATTTTTCTCTCCCAGCGTAGCCCGTGGTAAACTAAATACCAGCAAAATCCTTGCTGATTGCCATAAACTGGCTATATTTTCTAGTGAAGCTTTCATCCAGTCTCTAATCAGGTGGTTATGGATCAGATTTTATAAAGGGTGCTTGACCTGTTGTTTTAAAAAAAGCAAAGAAAGCTTTGATTTTCCTTACTGGCTGTTCAACACAGGATATAGCATAAACCTGCTTATGTGAGAAATTCCTCTTTGCCCCAGTGTGTGCAATCCCAAGGGTGTGAGAAGGAAGAAATTTCACCTTTTCTTCAAATCTTTTTCTTCCTTTAGAAAGAAAGGTATGGTAGCTTGCTCATGTAGTGGAAAAACAAAGTAAACCAAACCCTCAGATTTAGTAAAGCCTTAAAATGACTATACTAAGCATCACAACCAATGATAAATACGACTTAACAGGGAATGTCCATTTACCCACTTCTGCCGTGGTGTCCTCGAACATCAAGCGGTTGCTTTATTCACTTTTCAGCTTCAATCACTTGAAACTTTTTCCACTATACCAGCACCAGTAATCTATCATTCAAAACATTGTAATCAAGATCTGCAGATTATGTACCTAATACAAACGCACCAAAACTCAGCACATGCATTTTAAATAATCAATTGGTATTTAATTAACACACAATTGCTGCCCTAGTACTGAATCAAATCCTATTAAAGTGTGACCATAATTCCCACTAGAGTGATAATGTCCTGAGACTGAAAGAAATACCCTGTGATCATTAGAAGAGTCTTGTAATTTATAATTTTTGTCAAGAGATTAAGCAATTCCAGAATAATGAAGAGTACATTAAAAAATGCACTTTAGAACAGAAAAGAATTATTGTCCCTTCTTCCTATCTTTAAAATATATTTTAGTTCTATATATTGGTTTTAATAAACAGATTATCTCAACATTCTTTCCAATTAATGTACATAGAACTTCTGTATAGTACATTTTATCAAATATGACACAGAAAACTGCTTAGGGAAAATGATGCAAACTCAATTTTTGCCAAGTCTTATTATGAAAATGTACGACAAATATTATCTCTAATGATCAAAAAACCATTTTCAGGAGACATTTCCTTTAATTCTTCAAAGAGAAATGGCTTGAAGAGTCCTAATAAAAATAAATCCAAGAAAACCAAATGTTTTCCATTTGACAGAAGTCAAACTCTATCTTATAATTGGTTATGTAATGAATAAAATAATGGACTATAATACAAATGGTCTAATGTTTAACCAACTTGTCATGCTTCAGTCACAATGTACAAGAGAACAGATTTAAGACCAGAAAAACAGCTGATCTGTGCTTAAGCAAGGATAAATCAAACCCAGAACTGTGAGTCCAGCAGGTCTGCTGACAAAAGAAAGTGCATGTATTCAGCTCAATACATGGTGGCACTTTTTGGGATGGCACCCAGTTTCTTCCAAGGTGGAGTTTCCCCTGCTGGGAATGTATATTGGTTCTTCATATTTAGCAGTGTTTTCACCAACTTCCCCCCTCCTTCCCCTCCAATGAACTTCTGATTTTTCTGTGCCTTTATAAACCTGGCACCTAAAATCTCCTGAGGCAGAGATTTCTATGATCTGCCTACTTGCACTGTGAAAAAGTATGTCCATTTATTTAGTCTCACCACCCAGTCGTTGCATGGAATTAACCTCTAGACTTTCTGCTATCTGCCATGGTTTTGTACAGTTCTGTTATCTGCACTTTTAATTGCATGATTTCAGTGAGGGGCTAAGTTCTAAAAACTGATCCACTCAAATGCAAAAGATTTTGTACTAGCAATGATTATTGCCTTTCAAAAGAGTAGAATATACATAGGTTAAAGGTTTGCAGTATTTCGAAAGTCTGGTGAAATTCCATGTTGCTATTGCTGTTCCACAGCTCTCATACAAAGCAAAACATCTTCTGTTTCAGATTCATATGGTTTTGAGCTTGCACATCTACTAGAAAAAATATAGAGAGTCTAGGTAGGTAACAAACTCAAAGGTTGAATCCTGCCATATTTAAATCATTTGTTTCTCCTATCAGAGTCAGAATTTAATTTTTTTTTTTTTTTTTGTGCAAAATGTTATATAAGAATATCTGTACCAGTGTTAGCACAATAGCTCTGTGCCCTTCCAGCTGGTAGACAAACATGTTGTCTACTGAACTGCTGTGTTTCTCACATATATTTCTTCTCATGCATATATCTCTGTGTCCTTATATATCTGTATTCATATACATACATATTTCTATATACACACACGTAATCCCTTCCCCTATATGGATAAGAAGTGTTTTGAAGTCCACAAATTAAAACCTGTCTGTAAGTGAGAAGCACCCACACAGATTATTCTCTGGAGGTTTTTAACTGAAGTGGTCCCTCTGTGTCTCCATCGTGTCCTTCCAAGATTTCTTATTTTTTTAATCTCATATCCTACAGAAATAACACTGTGTGATGATCACACCTTAGTTTCAACTAAATTTTGCAGTGCAGTGTCTGACAGCTAATTAGGTTTTCTAGAGTTTTGTAAAAACAGGCTTTGTCAAATGAAGGAGGAAAATCCTAACCATTTTCTGACAGAAGAAAAGATACAGCAGGAAGCTGGGCATTATCACACACAAGACAACCCAGCCTGGAAGAAATGATAAATGCTTTAACTGTAGGAAAGCTTCTGCTGGAGCTTATTCTGACTTGAACTTGAAAGTTGCTCAAAAAAACACACATGAATCTATTGAAAAATCATGGTCCCCATTCTGGTGGGACAGACATTATTATTGTAATGAAGAACTATTAAAAAAAATAAATATATATGATTTATATATAAACACACATATATACACACAGACCCATAAGTATACATTCATGTATAGGTGTAAAGGGAAGCTTTGAGGTTTTATGCCCTGTTCAGCTCTTCAGTGAATCATTCTGTCCTATATCATGATAGAAATGCTTTCATCTTGGAAACTGATAATAGGAAGCTGGACTGTTGGCACATTGAAGAAAAAAACATAATAGTAACATTAATAAAAGTAATATTTATCTTTAGAGGGACAGCTGGCTACATAGCATCCCAAACTTGATTAATCTCTTTAACTTAGAATCATAGAATCATAGAATGGCC
>NW_010111073.1:0-3306 GCF_000699245.1 Pterocles gutturalis
AGGGTTGGGGACAGCCCCGTCCCCTCCCCGGGCCACCCGCGGGGGGCTGGCACCCACCTGGTTGTCCACGCGGAGCTCGCCCAGGGTGGAGTTGTGGTACATGGCCTTGATGATGGCCATCATGCCGGCGCTGGTGATGAAGTTGGATTCGATGTTGAGGCTCTGCAGGGTCTTGTTCTCCGTCAGCATCTCGGCCACCGCCTGCGTGGCACCTCAGGATGTCACCTCGGGGTGGCACCCGGGGCTGCGACCCCCCCTCTGGCACATCCCGGGCCACCGATGCTCCAGGTGATGGTGGAACAGCCACTGCCACCGTCACCCAGCCGTGCTGGTGGCCAGGATGGAGCTGGGGACAGGGGATCATGTTCCCCTCCCTGTCTGGGAGGTGACACCCAAGGCTGCCACCCCCCTGCTGCCACCCGAGGTGACACCCAAGGCTGGCACCCTGCTGCTGGCACCCGAGGTGACATCCAAGGCCACCAATGCTCCAGGTGATGGTGGAAAAGCCACCGCCACTGTCACCTGGCCTTGTTGGTGACCAGGATGGAGCTGGGGACGGGATTGTGTCCCCTCCCTGGCTGGGAGGTGACACCCAAGGCTGGCACCCTGCTGCTGGCACCCGAGGTGACATCCAAGGCCACCGATGCTCCAGGTGATGATGGAAAAGCCACCGCCACCCGGCCGTGCTGGTGGCCAGGATGGAGCTGGGGACATGGGATCGTGTCCCCTCCCTGGCTGGGGACGTGTGGGGACACAGGGGACACGGGACCGGGACTCACGTTGGCCACGGGGTCGTTGCTGCGGGTGGCCACCAGGCTGAGCTTCTTGACGTGGGTGTTGGTCTTCATGGCCTCGCAGATGGCCTTCAGCGTGGTGACCGGAATGTCCTGCAGCAGGGGACACGGACGTCACCGAGGGGTGGGGACAGCCATGAGTGGGTATGGGTGTCACCAAGGGGGTGTAAGTGGCATCAAGGGGCTGTAGATGTCACCAAGGGTACAGGGGTGTCCCTGAGAGGGTGCTGATGTCACCCAGAGGATGTAAGTGGCACTAAGGGGATGTGGGATGTCCCCAAGGGGACATGGATGTCCCCAGATAAGGACCAGCACCCTGGGGTGCCCTGGAGCCATCCCAGGATGGGGACAAACACCCCAGAGGTGCCCCAAGACAGGGACTGACCCCATGGGGACACCCAAGGGTGGGACCCATCACCTGGGGACACCTTGGGGACACGCTGGGGACCACAGCGCTGCCCCAGCATGGGGACCAGCACCTTGGGGTGCTCTAGGGACACCCTGGGACAGGGACCAGCCCCATGGGGACACCCAAGGGTGGGACCCATCACCTGGGGACACCTTGGGGACACGCTGGGGACCACAGCGCTGCCCCAGCATGGGGACCAGCACCTTGGGGTGCTCTAGGGACACCCTGGGACAGGGACCAGCCCCATGGGGACACCCCAGGGTGGGGTTTGGCACCCCAGGGGTGGGACTAGCACCCTGGGGACAGCTTGGGGACACTCTGGGGACCACAGCGCTGCCCCAGCATGGGGACCAGCACCTTGGGGTGCTCTAGGGACACCCTGGGACAGGGACCAGCCCCATGGGGACACCCCAGGGTGGGGTTTGGCACCCCAGGGGTGGGACTAGCACCCTGGGGACAGCTTGGGGACACTGCCACCGGGGCTGTCACCTTGATGTTGTTGAGGTTGACGTCCTCCAGGGCCGCGTCGTTGGCCTGGATCTGCCGCAGCGTCTCCTCCACGTTGGTGGGGTTCGGGGGCTCGTCCGGCACCGGCTTGTACGTGTCGGGCTTCACCACACCTGGGGACACGTGGGACAGCGCATGGGGACACGCGGGACGGCGAAGGGACCCACGTGGGGACATGTGTTTGCACGCACCCGTGGGGTCACCATGGGGAATCCCGGGCGGGTTCTGGTCCCCGAATCCCCCCCAAACAGCCCCGTTGACCCCATGTCCCCATGTCCCTTGTCCCAGGGGGTTCTCTCCCCATGCCCCCTGTCCCAGTGTCCCCTGATCCCGTGTCCCTCTGTCCCCTGTTCCAGGGGTTCTCATCCCCATGTCCCCTCTCCCTGTGTCCCCTGTCTCAGGGGGGCTCATCCCCATGTCCCCTGACCCCGTGTCTCCTGTCCCCATGTCCCCTGACCCTGTGTCCCTCTGTCCCCTGTCTCAGAGGGTCTCGTCCTCCTGTCCCCTGTCCCCATATCCCTCTGTCCCCTGTCCCAGGGGAGCTCACCCCTGTGTCCCCTGTCCCAGTGTCCCCTGTCCCCTGTCCCCTGTCTCAGGGGGTCTCATCCCCGTGTCCCCTGTCCCAGTGTCCCCTGACCCCGTGTCCCTCTGTCCCCTGTTCCAGGGGGGTCTCATCCCCATGTCCTCTCTCCCTGTGTCCTCTGACCCTGTGTCCCCTGTCTCAGGTGGTCTCATCCCCGTGTCCCCTGTCCCAGTGTCCCCTGACCCCGTGTCCCTCTGTCCCCTGTTCCAGGGGGGTCTCATCCCCATGTCCTCTCTCCCTGTGTGTCCCCTGTCTGTCTCCCCTGTCTCAGGTGGTCTCATCCCCGTGTCCCCTGTCCCAGTGTCCCCTGTCTCAGGGCAGCTCATCCCCATGTCCCCTGTCCCCATGTCCCTCTGTCCCCTGTCTCAGAGGGTCTCATCCCCGTGTCCCGTGTCCCCGTGTCGCCTGTACCAGGGGGGCTCACGCCCATGTCCCTTGTCCCCGTATCCCTCTGTCCCTATCCCAGGGGGTCTCATCCCCATGTCCCCTGTCCCAGTGTCCCCATGTCCCCATGTCCCCTGACCCCATGTCCCTCTGTTCCCTGCCTCAGAGGGTCTCGTCCTCGTGTCCCCTGTCCCCATATTCCTCTGTCCCCTGTCCCAGGGGGGCTCATCCCCGTGTCCCCTGTCCCCGTGTCCCCCTGTCCCCTGTCCCAGTGTCCCCATGTCCCCATGTCCCCTGACCCCATGTCCCTCTGTTCCCTGCCTCAGAGGGTCTCGTCCTCGTGTCCCCTGTCCCCATATTCCTCTGTCCCCTGTCCCAGGGGGGCTCATCCCCGTGTCCCCTGTCCCCGTGTCCCCCTGTCCCCTGTCGTCCCCCTGTCCCAGGGGGTCTTGTCCCAGTGTCCCCATGTCCCGTGTCCCCTGTCCCCAGGTCACCCACTGTTGATGCCCTCGGTGTTGGTGATGTTCCCGCTGCAGATCGCGTCGTAGTACTGCTTGTTGCTCATCAGCGTGTACATCCCCAGGATGGCTGCGGGACCGCGGGACGGGGGGGTCAGCGGCTGGCCCAGG
>NW_010111074.1:0-333 GCF_000699245.1 Pterocles gutturalis
TTCATTCCTGCCCTTGTGCAGCCCATTGCGGCGAAGCATCGGGCTGTACAGACCAAAACCACAAAAGAGACGCGGAGGCAGCGATAAAACCGCTTAAAACCACGAGGGTGAGGAGAAGAGCGCGCCGTGCTGCCTGGCCCCTTCCCCAGCCCTGCGCCACGGCACGCTTCCCCCTGCCACGCCAGTGGCCACGGGGCCTGGGCGCCACAGTAACTCCTGATGTTGGAGTTTCCCTTTTTTCACATGCAGAGCCTCTGACAGGCTGCTTTGCTCTGCTGGTCCATGCCCCAGAACCCGAGGCACGGTCTGTGCCAGGCGCTGGCGGCACCCTGG
>NW_010111074.1:378-597 GCF_000699245.1 Pterocles gutturalis
GCGGTACCGCCTCGTCCGTGCCGCCTCTTTCACCACTTTGTTCAAGTGGGGAACAAATAACTGAGCAAATAACCGGCAGGGGCTTTGTGCAAATCTCCTTTTCTCCCTCCAACGAACCCCCCCTGCGCTCTCCAAGGACCCCAATGGGCCTGGGTGGCCCCGTGGGCTCTCCCGGCACAGGGACGGCTGCCAGGGTACCGAGCACCATCCGGCTGCAGC
>NW_010111075.1:0-8176 GCF_000699245.1 Pterocles gutturalis
TCGCAGAAGCCGAGCAGGCGGCTGGACGGTCGAACCAGTCTGTCCGAACTATGCCCTGCCTGGGCCACGCCAACCCATTGTTCTGTGGCCCCTCTTAAATACGTTATTCGCAGAGGCGCCGATTGGCTCAGCCTTGGCCTGGGGTGTGTCCATCTGAGCTGGGACACTTCAATCAGTTCCTTATAGAGGCTACTGCCCCTTCCCCCCACTTCCCCCCGTTACAAACGTTTGTGAGGGGGGGGTTGAATTGTTAAGAGTCATTTAAAAAGGAGACACCACTGTAACCCCTCCCTTGCTGCCAGCAGCAGACTGGAAGCCAGGGGAACTCTCAGCAGTTGCTTCAAGAGCCATTACACCCCTCCCTGTTACCAGACAAAACCCCCCCCACAAAACCATAACACACTTCAGCAAACCTCTAAGGTGCTAATTGTCAGAAGCTGGAAGAGTAGAGTGGTCCTTCTTCTGTTATATATTTCTTTTATACTTTGCACCAGCTACACTTGGAGATGGGATTTGGTGGAGCTTTGTCTGACTGGAATGATGGTTCCTATCTACATCCTTTAACGATGCATTTTGGAGTGCACATCTTTGCATGTTTGCTTGGTGCCGCCTCAGTTTCCTCATAGTAAAGTGGATTTTATGGTGAGTGTCTCACAGGAGTGTTTAATTTGTGTTTCAAATTAAGCTTAATTTTGTTTGTTTGCAAGTCATCTTGGGAGCATCTGATGAAAAGTGCCTTAGCCTTCTATAGGAGCAGTCAATAGAGGAAAAATCATAGTCCATTGGTTTTTATTTTCCAAAACTGCCTTCTCCCTTCTCAAAAACACATTATTACAAAGAGTTACTGTTGTCAGAAGTCAGTTGATCTGCATAGTATTTTCATTGTACATGACCATTAGTGAGATGAATATGCAGGAATATAGTTTTCAGCTTCAAGTGCTATTAGGAAGTTTAGAGTTCTGGTTAGGGATGCTTTGTTGTCTTTCACCACCAGGGAAGTTGTAGGGAACATAGGGGGTTTTTTTTGCATACATGAGCATGTTGGAAGAGGATGTCTTGAGTTGCAGTACCCCATGCTGTCTTATTAACTCATGCCTAACATTAAGAACATTGCTTGCTGAACTTATGAGGAAACCAGCAACTAAATTCAATATTTGCAAGAAGACTAAACAGTATTAATATTGTTTGGATATTACAGAAATGGGAGATGGCAGACAAATGCTCTTAGACACAGGAAAGAATTTTGCAATCTAATGAAGAAAAATGCTAGCAGTGACGCAAGGACTATCTTCCAGCATATTAGATAGTGAGGGCTTACTTGGCTGTGCACATCTTTTATTTGTTGCTACTGTAAATAACTTTTTTAGTGTGCTGTGATACCAACTGTAAGGTTGGGCCTCTCATGGTACATGTGTGATGAGAGGTTAAATTTTAAATCTTCAGCAAAGCTTTTTCTTGTTCCTTCTGAAATGAGCTTTCCTTTTTACATTTTTAATTCTGTGAATAGACCTTAAACAAACATGTCCACTGAAGTGGTTGACAACACAGAGCTGGGATAGAAGTCTGGAAAGGTGAAGGTTATAATGATATTAAAAATACCTGCTCAGCTTTTCAGGGAGTTACTGATTTTAGAAGACTAATTTCTATTTGCATGCATCGGTAGGCAAAAAGCACGATGCTGTCATAAGTTCACTGTTCCTCTGCTCATGAAAGTGGGAGTGCAGGTATGGTTCTTAATTGTGTTTTATGCTGGGACACAGTAGATGAGGGATGTGATTACCATAAGTGACCCTTTAGAGCACGCATAAAATTTTAATCTGTATTTATCAGCCGTTGGGCTTTTGTAACCTCCTGTTTAGATGTAATTCCTGTTTGGAGTGGGAATGAGCAGGGAAAGGGGTTAATTTTAGCTGACTTTCTCTAAGGATGGAGCTGATGGATGCCTTTAAAATGAGTAAAATGTAAAATACTCTGTCCTGTATGTAACATATTTAATACATAAAGGTTTCTGATAGAAAGGTTAGTGTCAGTGTGTGATTGCTGGGGTGATTTACATGTGAATAATATGTTCAGAAAAAACTTCTGAGCAGTTATAAGAGTTAGAGAAATAAAACAGGAAGGAAAAGGCAGTATGTGCCTAAAAGCACTAGAGGGAGCCAGGAGGAAGAAAAGGGGAAAACCATTGAAGACACGTTTGCATTTTTAGGAATAGCTTGTACAAGGCATCCATTTAAATTCTCCTGCTTACTTCAGCTAAAATACAGCTACAAGTCAACCACAGCCTCTGGCTGCTCTCTGTTGCCCCACGCTTCACTAAAGAAATGTCAATTTTCTAGTCCTGAGAGAGGCCAAAAGCTTTGCTGCTTTTTAAATCCCTGTAGGAAAAACCCCCTGCCTCTCTGTAGATGGTATCCCTTTTTTTGCCTTGTTTTGTATTTGGATGAGCAGACAAATGTTAATTTGCCTTTTGGTGCTGGTGGCTGTTTTGGGGGGATTGGTGTATAGGCTTAGTTCTGAGCTTGTCTCCCTCTTAGATTTTATAGGGGAGAAAGCAAGAAAGTGGGGGTGTTGGTGTATGTCTGTGTTGGGGATTGATTAGATTAAAAAGAGTTTTAATTGCATTAATTTTCATTAATTTGGAATAGCCACATGGCTCTTGCAGGGGATCTGAGGAAAACGGGTATCTGCAAGCTCGTAGAACAGCGTACAAGCACAAAGTTACTGGAAAGTCTCTCCTCTTTTTGTGAGGTTTTAGAAGTGTTGTTGGGCACACTTTTTATATTGCTTTGTCATAAAGCTAAATGCCTTCAGTTAAAGTGTAACAGCTTTACGATGTAGATAATATAATTAATTTGTTTTTAGTTTCCCTCAGCCTGATAAATTGCAATAATGTTGGTATGTTGGGATATGTAAGAGTAGGATGAAATCCTGTGGTGGCGGAGGGTCTTTAAGTTTTGGAGAGTGGGGGAATTTTTTAGTATTCTAAAGTTTATTTTCTTGATAATTACAAGTAAAGCTGTTGCTGTAGAGAATTGAATTTTGATGGCCTAGGGCCTTGGTGTTGAGCAGTTTTGGGGGAAAAGAAGGAAATCTTTTGTTGTTTTTATCTGAGGCTGCTTAGGGCTTTGGGATGCTGGAAGTAATCTCTGAGGAGGCAGACAGACTGGAAGTGGGTGATTAAATGAGCAGAATTAATACATACGTACTGCATGTTTACCATACGCCTCTGTAATTTATTGCTACCACACTCATTGTTCAAGCTCCCTAATTTCTCTTTTCCACTTTAGAAAATAAATGGAAAGGGCAGGAATAATGGACTGGGGTTTTCTTCCCTTGGTCTTTATTACATGGCATGACTTTAAGTTACGAAAACAAGGACAAACATTTCTCAAAAGTACTCTAACCATGCTTTAGCCTGAGGACTCTGCTCACTTTAAAGGAAACAAATATAATGGAATTTAAATATGTGGAGGCTGGAGTCCTTTAGCAATGCACAGAGATCTTTTTTTTCAGTGTACTTTGACACTATAAAGAATTGTTGGCTGTTCATAATTATGTCATTCCAGATTTGAGATGGCTACAAATTACAAATTGAGGCAAACATTTCTTTTTAATTATTTAATAGCCTCTTGGCAACAACAAAAAAAAAAACCCAACAGGTAAGAGCACTAAGTAATTACAGCTTAATTCCCGTTGGATAGTTCAAAGCCTTTTCCTGTCATCTGAGAATTAACTGCACTGAAGATGAAACAGAGTATTGGAAAAGCAGATAAATTCTTTTTCCCAGCCCCTTTAGCTATTCTGCTTTGCACTGTTTCTTCTGCTGCAATGCAGGGATGGGAGAAGGTGTGTTTCTTGCTTGCCTGGTGTGTAGAGGGCTCCTATTAAAGTCCGAAAGTATTTCCACAGGTAGAAGACCAGCAGAGTTGAACTGTAAATTGCATGCATGTTACATTTTCTCCTCAGAACTAGGAAAACAGGCATATTTAGTCTGAAATAGAGGATAGTAATCTTCTAGATAAAAGCTCTTATGCTTCCAAAGGGCTGCTTATTCAGAATGTGCTGTGAATACTTTAGGGAACTCTGTGATACACATATGATCCAGCAAGGCCCCTTAATGTTAAACTAAAACAGTCTTTTTGTGATTATTCAATCTTTTTTCTGATTATTCAACTGCAGGGTAGCACCCACCAATGTTGAACTCCATGGGGTGACAGAGGGGTGTATTTTTACCTGTTGAAGTAGTGGTGGATGCACTATGGAAAGGATGTAATTTCCCTTGGGAGAGGAAAAAAAAAGGAGTTAGTCTTTTAAAAACACACCGTGCAAATTAATGACATAACATGCTTAGATGTTTGTGTTGCCTTAGGAAAAGTCAGTACCTTCAGTAGTAGCCCAAGGGCAGAGTTTTTATCATTTGACTTTCACTATGGCGTTTACCCAAGGCCGCAGTATCTGATAAAAAAGAAAGGGTCAGCCCCTGAGCGGGTGTAAGGTGCCATGGCAGCGCATGATGTATTACCCCTTCCCTCTCCCTGCTGAGCTGGGGCAGAGCAAGGCACCTGTGAATAGGTGCCTGGTGCCAGTTTCCCACCCCCAAGTCCTTTGTCTCATGAAACATCGGCCTGTGCTGGTTTTCCACGTGCCTGTGAAAGCTTCATGGAGAAAGATGCTGCTTTGGAGGGTGGGTCGTCCTACTCTAAGCTTGGTGTCCACGGTGTCCACAGCCTTCCCTCTGGAGGTGGCCTAGAGAGGAAACGTGGCCCGAGTGTCTAACAAAGTCTTTAATTCTGTGCTGGAGGAATATCTCACTAGAGGTTTGGAGCAGAAATTGCCACTTGGTATCACTTGTTGCACTTTTAGGTGCAGTGGGAGCAGTGCTGGTGCCTGCTTCCGGTACTGTTCAGGGCAGCCAAACACATGGGGCTGAGGTATCTTGATGATTTCTTAGGTAAAGCATAAGCACAAACAGCGGCATGCTTTACAGGTAAGTCGAGAGCACAAACCTGCTGATCAGAGGTCAGCTCGGCACCTCCTATGCAAATAAAGGAGCAAATAAATGTAGGGAGGTGAAGGGAGGAGGGACAACTTCTGCCTCTCTGAGCTGGGGAGGGATGGGAGCGACTGAAGCTGGGCAGGCTGCTGATTCTCATATCTTCAAATTGAGGATTTGGGATACTCCTGTTTGCCTTGGTTAGGAGTTGGGATCGCTAGCAAAGGATGTTAGCCCTTTAAAAGGTGGTTATTTCATTTGTACTCCTCAGAAATGAGGTTTCTCATGCCTTTTTGTCTGCCTCTGATGTAGGGCTGTGAATAGCTACTGCAGGTGATCCCTAAATTAAGATCTGATATAACTGTAGTGCTGGTATGTGGCAGGGGCTGAGATTAGCTCCCCAAGCAAATGTATTATACAGAATTATTTTTAATAATGGGGGACTTTGGCTGGGCTTTGCCCTGATGAGGAGGGGATGGGAGCTGAAATCTCCCCCGGCTCAGCAGAAATACATGCTGGGCTCTTATTCTTGCCAGGGCTCAGCCAAGATCCAGGTGAGGATGGAATTTAAATCCCATCCTGCAATGCCCGCGGTGGCTGCTAAAGCATCCTCCTCTCCCTGCTCTAAACGCAGGTTAGAGAGCTGGGGGGGGGTGAGATGGAAACGGCACTTGGATTTCCCTTTGGGAATATGTGGTGCTTACTGAGTAGTAGTTGCCAACAGAGAAGAGTGAAGCATTAAAATTTCCTTTAACTGCATTTTGCTGTATTTTTTGCTTGATAATAGCTGGTAGCACTTGTTTCAGAATATTTTAACTGTATGATTTTTTTTTTTTCACCCTTCACATTGGCCTTTGAAAAAATACTTTAAGCTACTGCACTTCTTCAGTGGGATTTAAATTTTTCTTAGAATATAGTGCAGTGTTTTCCCCCCCCCTCCAGTGTTATTGTGGAAAAGTATAATAATCTTTATAATATATAGTCAGGCAGGAAGCAGCTTAACTTTGGCTTCTCAGGGCAGGACTCTGCTGAGAAATGTGGCGCATGAGCATGTTGATTTTGTTATTATCTTGTAACAGCAACCCACTGTTGGGCTCCCTTATTTGCATTCTGAGCAGGATGGCAAGGTGAATAATTTAATTCCAGCAGTCTGTCATGTGATGGTGCGAGGACCCATCAGCGATGCCTCCCCTACACCGACAGACTTCGGAGGGGAATGGAAACTTACAGAAGTGATGTGAAATCGTTGCATCTCCTCCCTTAACCCTGGAGAAGTCTCTTGGCAGAGCGATTGCTTCTTCCTTTGCCTTTTCCACGCATTCCTCTGACGTGGAGTTTGGGGGGGTGTGAGCCTGCAAGCAAGACAAGCGAGGGAGTGGGAAGCAGGGAGGGCAGTGGGAGGAAAATGCACACGCGGCCACAGAGCTAGTCGGAGCAAGAACGGCTCGGAGCCGGAGTGAGGCTGGGAGTCCGGCCGCAGGCAGTGGGGAGTGGAAATTTACAGCTGCTTGTGAGCGCCTGTGCATGTTCAAGCGATCCTTTCTGCTAACGCTTTTCCAGAGGCTGACGGTCGCTCCACAGAAGAAGAGTGTGAGGCTGAGTAGTGGGATCCCTTGTCTCGGGCCACGTGTCAATCATCGTCGGAGGGGAATAAAGCGGGATTAAATGGAAGATAACTGAAGGCGGCTGCTGGCGGCGTGGGCTGCAGGGAGGCGGCAGAGCTGTCTTCAGCACCTGGCCATGGGGCTGTGCAGGGCTGCCTAGGAGCCCCCACCTTTCTTCACGCAGTAAGTGTCAGCCGCGATTATGTCCTCCTAGTGACAGAAAGTTAAGTGATTTAATAAAACTTTTCTTTTTCTACTTAATGTTTTCATAATAAACTGCTTGCCTGCTTGCTCTCGATAGTTACGCTGTTAGCTTTTTATAGCTTTGTAAACTGTGTTACCAGGAGTGGCTTTTTAAAGCAGGCAACCCTAAACAACACTCCTCCTGTTACATAAGGCGCTGGCTCCGTGACCAAGCGCTCTGTGTCCATGGAATAGCTCTGGAAATGACTTTATTTACAGTGCAGTTTCCAAAAATAAAATATCTGCAATATATTATTTCTCTTGCTCCTCTCCACTGACTGCCTGCAGCTGTGGACTGGCTCTTGAGATGCAGAGGAATGAGAGCATGGCCACTTGCATATGACAGTGGGAAGCTGTTAGAGATGAAGGGAAGATGAGCGTGCGTGTGAACTGTCAAAAGAAAGGATGTATCTAAATTAACCATCTCATTATTTATAGTCAATAGGTCTTGTCAACCTGAAATGCTAATTATCTGCACTGGGCTATTTGTGAAATCTTTATCAGGCAGAGCTTTCATTGAGCTTAAAGGAAGTTTTTTCTTCTGAGCAGACTCTTTCTTGGGCTAGTATTAGTAGTAAAGTGACATTACTGCTATAGCAAATTATATTAATGCGTTCTGAAGCTATTGAAAGTAACATCGGGCTTGCTAAAGGTGTCGTCAAGTGAATGCTGTGGAGAGTGGTAACTTTCAGTTATATTGAACATAAAGCAAAAATAGTATTCATGTTCATCGCTAATGGGTTTAGAGGAAGTCTTATTCCCTCCTGATTCTGCCTATGTTATTTAAATTATATTACCAGTTTATATTATTTCTACACGTATTACTACTGCTAAAAGGGAAATTTAATGTGGTTTCCCTTTTACTTAAGTAAGTGAAAAGCTATTAAGGGCTGCTACCTTAGAATTATGTGTGTTTCAGAGACAGGTACTTAACAAGTTCTTTATCTCAGTCTTCACGGGTAAGAGCTCAAGCCACACTGCCCAAGTAGCAGAAGGCAAAGGCAGTGACTGGGAGAAGGAAGAATCGCCAGCTGTAGGGGAAGATCAGATTCGAGACCATCTAAAGAACCTGAAGGTGCACAAGTCCATGGGACCTGATGAGATACATCCAGGGGTCCTGAGGGAACTGGCAGATGAAGTTGCCAAACCACTATCCATCATGTTTGAAAAGTTGTGGCACTCTGGTGAAGTTCCCACAGACTGGAAAAGGGGAAACATAACCCCCCGTTTTAAAAAAGGAAATAAGGAAGACCCAGGAAACTACAGGCCGGTCAGTCTCACCTCTGTGCCTTGCAAAATCATGGAGAAAATCCTTCTGGAATCTATGCTAAGGCAC
>NW_010111076.1:0-240 GCF_000699245.1 Pterocles gutturalis
ATTTATATTGACCTCAGCTGCTTTCCCAGGAATCAGGAATTTTCTCATTTTGATGCCACCTCACGCTGCTCCCTAGCATCCCCTCCCTTGCCCCGGCGCTTACAGCCTTCCTCCTCCTCCTCCTCCTCCTCCAAGCCAAGCAGAGAAACCCAGCAGGAGAAGAGCAAAGTTTATTCCCACCCCACTGCAAGAGGAAAAAAAAAAATAAAAAAGGGACCGTGGAACTGCTGGAGGAGCCCT
>NW_010111077.1:0-33727 GCF_000699245.1 Pterocles gutturalis
CTTTATGTAACGCTAGCGTGGATTTCTGTGCTTACTGCCAAGGGGGAAAGGCTGGTGTGTGGGGCCGTGCTGAGCTCCAAGCCTGGGCTTTAAAAAGTTAATTCAGTAAGTTGGTTTAATTCACACCCACGCGTAAGCAGTTTATGCTCTTTTTCTTCACCGTTTTAACGGGAGACCGTTTCCACGCTTCACGTTCGGGGGGGCGGATGGCAGCAATGATTTATAAAACAGCGATCACATTCTTTTTTAATTAAGTATGCTTGTAGATTTTATCTTCCCTGAATTTGACAGGACCGCATGAGACATTACATTAGTCTGGCAAACCGTACGTGCCCTTTCTACTAACAGCTTGTAGAAAAACAAACTGTTTCCCAAAGATTAAAAAAAAAATGCATAAATGTGGGAGAGGGAAGTCCGGTTTCGTAACCTATGGCCAGTTATGGCAATTATATTTTTTGGCTATATGTAATGACTCTGAAATTAGCAACATATCCAACTTGACAGCTTTTCGTGAAATGTTTCACTTGTACAATGAACTCAGCTGGTGCTGCCATTCTTACTGAATGGATTCATTTTGCCTTTTAATAAAAGCATACAGCCAAGTGCTCTAATTACATTGTAATTGTTTTGCGTTTTCCAGAGTGAAGGGAGTTAAGTCAAAAGGTGTTACTTTATTATAAAATAAATAGGTGAGGATGGATCCTGCCACAAAGAGTGATGGATTCCAGCATGAAGGATGGATCAAATAGAAGTAGCAAGGCAAGTACACACCACACAAGTGGCAGTGAATGTGCAGGTAGAACACAGTAGCTCTGAGCACTGCTGTGAATTTAACAGATAAATCTTTTGTTTGTTATCTCTGAAACTGCATTTCACTACAAGAAGCCTACCTTTTTTTTTTTTTCCCCTTAGGAAAAGCAAATCTAAAAAAATGCAATTCAATTGAGAAATAACTGTCTGGGACAAAAAAAAAATCTCTGATAAATCTTCTGCCCCATAAACAACTCTGCACATTCCTAGATACTTCCTATTTCCTTAGAACTGAACGATACGAAGAGTGGTGCTTAAAATAAAAAATCCTCACTGTTTCAGATTTTTGGTGCTTCCTTTAGAAGCTGTTCTCTAAAATTTCATTCTTCCACTTACGTTGCTCTTCTAAAATTGGAATTTAGGGCTTTTGGCATGTTTACAGTGTCATATTCCATGAATAATCCTAACAGATAATAGTTTGTTGATTTTAACTTTGACTGCTCTTTTTATTATTGTTATTAATAGACCGCTGGTTAAAGGAGCCCTTAAAAGCAGGAACTACCAGCATTATAACTGCTCTGATGAATCAGTTGAATGAAGGATACATTTTATTAACAAGACAAGTTCTGCAGCTAGCAATTCATTCATTCTTTAGAGATAAAGAGCACTTCCCGATCACTTTTCCGAGTCTGTCAGCCCTATGAAAGTTTCTGAAACTGAAGTTTGCAGTATGATTTGCCCTCTCCCTTTATTGTAAGGCTCATTGAAGGTTTACGTAAAGGGTACCACGTTTTAACACCTGGCCCAGCTGCTAAGTAGTGCTGGATCTCAGTTGGATTTTACTTGAATGCTCTACTTAGTGGGATGAAGGAAAGGCAACTGTAAGGCAAGAGCAAGCCAGTGGAATCCCAAACTCAATTTCAGAACCCTTGAGAAAATACTTGCCAGTTTGAACTCCACCTCATTTCTGCTCTATAGTGCTGGCCCGAGGCATTGTAGCTACTAGGGACCCAAGCCCAGGAGGTGACCTGAAGGGCCTCAGCTAAGCATAAAGAAGCATGAGCATATTGTTGCAGTAACAGCATTCATTGGAAAGGGAGCAAGCCAAGTTGTCTCCAGGCAATGCAGGTAGCAAGCTTAGATTGCCTTCCCAGCCAGACAAGTCTCGTTTTTTTTCCCATTTGAACTTGTGCTACACAAGTCATTTATTCAAATGCTCATCTTTTTCCCCTTCATGCCTTTGGCTCAAAAGCCACTCTGTGACACTACAGCAATCTCTGGAAAATTCCAGGTCACCAGGGAGGGGGGTTGTGGTGCTCCAGCAAGAAGCTTCTTTAGAAAAAATTCACCATTGCTCTTGAGGACAACGCGCCATTTCTCACTTGACCAAACTGCAACTATCTAACTAGCCTAACTATCTGAACTAACTTCAGCCATTGCCACCAACCAAAAAAAAAAACCAAAAAATGTTCAGAGCCCCTGGAAAGCTGAAAGCACTGTTTTGAGTTGCAGAGAGTTTTGTAAGGGTGGACTATTGGAGGCTCCTTAGACATTTACCCATAGAAACGGTAAGGTGCCAGGCCCTCCCCCTGGAAAATGCCCCCTCTGTGCTAATTCAAAGGACCTAGTCAGCTAGAGATTCCCCTGGACAGCGCTGCGGAACCACGGTGGCTGGCAGGGAGGCGGCAGAGCTGGCAGTGCTTGCCGCTGCGGCAGGCCCTGAGCTGGGACTCGGAACAGCTCGGTAAGCTGAAGGCTGGTACGATGACATGAAGCAAAAGAATGATCCTAAATTTAGAGGCCGTTTTGCTTCCTGTGCTGCATACATTTGGAATAACCAAGAATCCAACCCGAAACCTTCAGCAAGGCTTCTTGTGATAGATCCTTGCAATAGCCTACAGCGCTCAGTAGGCAGAGATGTGGCATGAGATGTCAGAAGCACTTCCAGCACCAACTAATTTTGGGAGTTTGATTCTGTAAAAAGTATTGCTACGGTACCAGTACATCGTCTATCACTTTTCTCCACCACACGTCTTCAAACTATGCCACCTTGCAGCCAGACGCAAGAGTCACGGAGTCCAGAAAGAAAGCAGATGAGAAACAGCCTTAGCAGTGAGTACACCCCAGTGTGCAGATCCAGTTCCTTGCAACTTATATGTGTTTTACATTAAGATCCTATTAGGAAAACAAGCCCCTTGCCCAAAAAGACAAACCCACACTGGTCACCGGGCTTCCTTCTGCCTGCTCTCAGGATTGACTTTTAGTGGTACCCGTGCTGCCGGCCACGCTGCGCGTGCAGCAGGCGGGGTGGGTGCCCCCTCTTGCAACGCAGCCCAGAGCCCAGCAGAGCAGCTCTCTTCTGGAAGATAGGCACAATTTCTTTATCTGAGTGCGGTTTGAAAGCTGCTGCTGGAAGGGTGCTTTGCCCCGGGGATTGCTGAGTGGATGGAGGCTGATATTTACCGCGGGTGCCAACGCATCCGCTGGGGTTCCAATGGGCTGGATCAAAGGGGCTGGAATGCCCTCTAGAGGGAAGCTGCCCCTCCACCCTGCGGCGGGCGTCGGGCTGAACTTCTTACACTAACTGTGTGAGCGATGTCAGGAGTCAGGCTCTGACTCACTGCAAATGGGCAGGTACTTAAATTAGGCAGCTTGGAATTCACCTTCAATTATTTAGGTGTGTATTTGATATAAATAAACTTCAAAGAGACTGAATAGGTTTGCCAAAAAAAGAAAGCACACAGGTTTTGAAATCCTCCACCTTGAATTAAAATTTAAAACAAAAGTGATTTTTAGGACTTTCAGATAATCTGAAAGGCACCCTTAAATAAATCAGTCCAAACAACTCATCTGATCTGCAGTAAAACATGGTCTGCAATTCAAAGTTTATAAAAACTGAAATACATAATGGCAAATAAGGCAACATGATAACTAACTTGGCATACCTTAATGCTTTTCACTGCCAGTCAGACTGAAAGGACATGTATGGACACATTGCACAGTAATATTTAGAACCTCTGTTGGCCCACAGGCAACAATACTGAACAAGTAACATGCTGTGGGCAATATCCATACATTGCTATAACCCAGGCAGAAAAGAACAGTGGCAGACACCTGAACTTAATTTATATTTTTAAACTTCCTATGGCTGCAAGCAGTTGGAGGGTTCTGCCAGCAACATATTACACTGGTTGGGAAACACTGGCTTAGGGTGCCTTTAATATAATTGCAGGGTTTTTTTCTCAGAAACAAAATTGTTACATGATACTCTTTTTTACATTTTATAACAACACTGCATCTTTTTCTTAGGTACAATGATAGCTGCTCTTGGAAAGATCTCAAAATTGCAGTTTAGCTAGACTTCATGAAGATGGACAAGAAATAATTGTAACTGTATTGCTTGCTGAATCAAGGATATAAAAATAGAGAATCCACATGGCATCTCCGGATTTGAGAAACAAGCCGGTTCATCTCCAAGTGCATGTGGGTTGGAAATCTTACACTTTTGAGTTTAGCTCACAGA
Organism: Pterocles gutturalis; assembly: GCF_000699245.1. Classification (NCBI taxonomy): domain Eukaryota; kingdom Metazoa; phylum Chordata; class Aves; order Pterocliformes; family Pteroclidae; genus Pterocles; species Pterocles gutturalis. The sequence goes on from NW_010111077.1 coordinate 4,274, forward strand.
AAAAAAGTTTTGATGAACATTCATTATAAAAAGCCCCTTTTCTAGCCTGAAGTAGCACCAGAGCGTACTGGAAAGACAGCGGATATGTAACAATTGAGCACCAGAGGAAGAATTTTATATAAAAGCCTAAAATAAAAATCAGATCAAAGCTGCAGTGGAAGATGGAGTAGAACAGAAATGTAAAGGAGCTTCAAGAATAGGGTAACTAATCCAGTGAGCAACCTAAAATCCCATTCTGTGCTGCAGCGGTTTACTTATATATCAGTAGCATCCATAACTGTTTAAAAACTGACAAATATGAGCAATTTCACTCTTGGAAACATAAGCCTCTTTTAATCTCTTGGCAATGAAATCATAGTTCTCTTTATGTTAGTTCAGCCAAGAACTGCACCATTGTATGCTATCTCGCAGCTCTGCATTTAAAAAGAAGTAATGCTCACTTAACGCATAGTCATTGTATTATGTACACCATAACTAACTCAAACATTTATCCCATAAAGGTCTGCTTGTCAAAATTACGTGTTGCATCCGAATGAGGTAAATATAGCCTGAGAAGTACTTTCTCTCAAAGCCATCCACATCTCCCAATCAAGTGCAAAAACCACACTCTTCTTTGTGTGCTTAACACTCAGTTCCATATCCTGCCCATTGGTCCTGTTGCATAGTCTCATACCTCATTAAGATATGTAAGTTCAAACATTTGCAACAATATTTTAAAAAAATATTTGGTTAGCAATGTAGAAAACTAGGGTTCTTTGAGAAGTCAGCTGGCTGATTTGCTATATTTTTTTTCTATGTAAACACTTCTCTTTTTTTAAATGGAAGTAGCACCATCCAGATTGTAGAAATACTTATGGAAGGAATACTCTTTGTTCCAGAACCTGAAACTGAAACAGCCTTTCTAGGTTTTTTGAGTCCCAGGTGCTTCTGTCATGGCCATCATGTTATACAATCCCTTTCACAAACAAGCCACTGTCTTAGAAGCAGCCAGTGATTCTCCCTTTTCAGTCTTTACTCTCACTACTATTGGGAAGCTACTCCTGAACCTTGCTCTTTGAGTGGATGAGAACCATCCCTTCTGAAGTTGCATTAACACGGATCTCTGGTTCATGGCTACTAAAAGCTTCAACCCATCTACTATAACCTAGTCATACCATACAGTAATGACTTTGAGAACACTCCTGTATTTAAAAAGTTAATGCATTTTATCCAACATAAAATAAATTTGCCTCTGAAATTGGAAAACTTAATCTTGACTCATTTTTTAATAAAAATTATAGGTGTAGAGACCTGGATTTACCAGGAGGACAGAATAAACCCACCTGTGCTTAGTGATTATTACTACAACAGAACGTGATTGAAAGCAATTACTTTTCATAAAAGTTTATATAAGAAATACTTCCAGTCATTAGTAATGTGACCATTTTTAGCAGCAGCAGTCGTCTTTAGGAAATACTAGATGTTTAAACCCTGTTTATTTTCCTGCAAAGATATCTTATCTTAGCATATGTACATCTAAAAGCCAACTCTAACTTGTGGGCATACAGTATCTGAGCAGAGGTAGGGATATTAATAGGTTTTGTACATTGATATAAAATGTTAGTATATTAACTTCCATAGGTTGACAAAAGGTACAAAATTGTTTGATTAAAAATAAGTCTTACTAATACAGACATTTTTTCCATAATGTTCTCCTGCTAAACCCTTTTTTTTTTTATGTTGGTGCTGAAAATAATGATGCAAGCAACTAAGTGTAATTGTAGAAAATTATTGCTAGTGATTTGCATATGAAATACACACCTTTTACTGCCTCTAGTTAGCATTGTTCAACCAGCTTATAAATAGTACAGCTGAAATGCTGCAAACAGAAAGCAGTTTTCCATGGGCACATGCTATGAATGAAGAAATGTTCAGACACAATGTGCAAGTTGGAGAGCTTTCATCAAAACTAGCCAAGAGGGAAAAATGCTTCATTTCCTCGTCATGCTCTGTTTCGGGTAAGCCAGTCACATATAGAAAGCACCACGCTCATCTGCAGAGAGTAAAGCTTTTTAAAATGAGTGTTTATGTTTTTTTCTGTAGGAAGAAAAAAGTAAAGTTTTAGATTTTTCTAATTACTTCTACGTAAGATTCCATTTTTATAATTTGACATTTAATAACTGCTAAAATTTGAACATTGTAGTTGATGCAAGTCATTTGCTGTAAACATCGAAGGCATAAAAGACGTCTAGTTTTAAGATACTGCTTTTGGTGCAAGTAACTGACTTCCGTGCAAAATTTTAAAACTAAAAATGTTGACTACTGTTCCAGTAATAAAGCAGAGAATTTTTAGTCTCTGATATTTGGGGGAAAGGGTGAAGGGAAGAAGACAAAGTGGAACAGGGTAAAGAAGAAAATTTTAAAGCAAGAATTTTTTTATAACATTGCTACAAAGTTGCAATTCTCCTATACAATCATATCAAAATATTTCTCAAACTGAATTTTATAAATACGTGGGAGGTGTCCCTGCGCATAGCAGGGGGTTGGAACTAGATGATCTCTAAGGTCCTTTCCAGCCCAAACCATTCTATGATTCTATGATCTCTTAAAAGACAGATAAATCTGAGAACTGCTGGTTTAGTATCAGTGGGACACCTGTCTGTCACTAGCAACACTCTCGTATGACAAGATCCCTCTTTCCTGCTGCAGACAGACTTGCAGTTCCATCACTGCAAATCGGTAGATTAGCAGAGAATACTGCTTTTTTTTTTTTTTTTTTTTTTTTTTTTTTTTTTAAAAAGGTGTCTTGTTGCTGTTTTTATTTGGGAGACAAAGGCTCCGTTTCCTCTAGAGATGTACCCTGACAAAAGCATTTTGCCAATAGGGAGGAATAAAAAGTCAGCTAGAAGCGCTGTGGAGGAGTCTCCCACACACGGGGGAGCCAGAGCCAGAGCATTGCCTGCGAGCTGCGGGCGGCCACGCACAAGCACAAACGCCCGGGGATGAGGACAAAGGTGATTATTGCATGAAGGTTTGGTGTATCGATTGCCATTTGTCAACCTCTTCTCGCCTTCGTAACTTGCAGCAAGAGTTGTGCTTTATCCTTTTGGTTATTTAAAGGCATTTGCTCTCAGAATTTTAGCTTGATGGCTACTTTCTCTTAGCTTTAGAAAAACAGAGTTACTCTAAAAGAGAAACACGTGAATGCTAATTATGTAAATAATTAATGCATTTTAGGGATTGGTTTCTGAAAGTTAAAAAAAATAAATTAATGCAAAGATAGTCAGAAAGATGACTTCCAGAGCTGGAAATATTTCCTTTGTTTCACTTTGAGAGACCGAAAAGCTCTTTATTTTTCATAAGACACTGTGCAGGTAAAAGTACTTTGAAGACTACAAAGAATAAAAACCAAGTTTGATGCTTCACTTTTCTGTGAAATTGAAGTAGTTGATGAGAGTAGTGACAGCTAGTAATCTGACCCAGAAGCCACTTCCCTGATAAATCTGCAGCTTGAGTTAGCCTTTTGCATCTATGAAAATTCAAACGCTATCTGCTCAGAAAAAAAAGCAACAGAGAGATCTCACCAGCAGGTTTACCCCTGAGGAGGCTGGTCTGGCACTGCTTGGGGCAAGAAGCATTCCCCACTCCAGAGAATGCTTTCTTAATGTTTCCACTAAACTAAAAAGAGCTTTTCAATCTTTTAGCAACTTCCATCACGTCGGACACTAAGGCGAATGCGGGCCAAGCATGCACTCTCTATTACAGATACAGCAAGATGCACGCTGGGTCACATTAAGAGAAGCACAGCCAACTGATCAGGTGTGCCAGGCCACCAAATCCATGAAGTCCAATAAACCCGGCTGACCCTGTTCTCCACCTGGCCAGAGGCAGGGCCCCTCTGTTCCTGGTCAGAGTATTCATTACCTGATTCTTGTAACTGCAAACCAGAAGTCCTTTATTTGGGTCAGAAGTAGGATGAGCCCTTCTACTCTGTCTGGGGAATTGCTCAACAGCAACTGGAACAGTAGTTTTCCTGCACGGACCCTTTTTGGCCGCTGTTTTTCTTTGCAATTCACATACCCCAGCTTCTAGGTTCGAGGTGGGTTCACCATCCCACTTCCTCACGTCCTCCTCATGGTCGTGCAGACAGAACCACAAAGAGCCACACAAATGTGTCCCTGGTACCCTTCCCCTGAGCAGAGCACAGCTCACCCGATCGCTGAGATTATGTTTCGCGCTGGCAAGGAGGAAGACATGCTGTCTTTGAATAGCTGGAAGTGTTGGGGCAGTCTCTCCCCAGCTGACACACAGGCCTGTAGGGTTGGGGTGGAAGAGAGATTTTCTTTGAATTGCCGGAGCTGGCCAGCCAACCTGGGGCCTCAATACCTGGCCAACTCATTAGCACCAGGGGGCTGGTGTATGACGATGGTGCACTCCATAGACACTTCTGCCACATGGCCCATGTGCTCTGGACCTCATCTGGGTCTTCAGGTGCCTGGTTGTTGTCCAGGTTGCTGTAGATCACCTCTACCACTGCTAATTCCCTCACATACTGGACACCACTGTCAGTGGTTGTCCACTTGCCTTGATAGTTTACAAGACCTTCCTTGAGGGGATACCTTTCCTTCCTGCTTGACAGGAGCTGCCTCCAGAGGCTGCTAATCTTTGCCCCTTTTCCAATCCCTTTGTTGACTGTTGGCCCCAGTATCCCAGCATTGGAGCAACCAGCTGATAATTAGCTCGCCAGGTTGATGGCTACAATCTTTGTGCGTATCTCGGACCTCGCTTAGGGGTACACAGTGGGTGGTTTCTGGCTCATTTATGATTTCTGTGTCTTTCCCCCTCTGTTCTTGTGACTGCTCTGCTGCACAATGGGCTGCCTCTCTGACCCCTCATCTTGCTCCCTCTTAGGAGAAGCTCCTTCCTCCCTGACTAAACAAGTTGATTTCTGCTTCCATTGATTCTTCTTGACTCTAGGACCAACTGATATAGTTGAGAGTTGGGTCTGTGGCTCAGCCACAGTGCCCATTTATATGTCTTCACATCCAGAGACCCTCTCTCCCCCCCTGAAGGTGCTGAACGGTGCTTCGTAGGTGTAGGCCAAGTCCAGCACAGTGCAAGAAGCTGTATCCCTTTAGCATAGCCAGGGCATCCTTTTCTCAGATGCTCTGTCACTTTATCAGGATCCTGCACTTGTTCAGGGGTCAAGTCTCACACGATCAGAGGTGAAAACTGTTCTAGACCCCTGCCCATATTCTCCCATGCACTGTGCCACCCACGACCACACTGCCCCAGGGCACATCCCTGTGTGATATTGCTAAAGAGTCAGTTAACCTTAGGAAAAGCCAGAAAACACATTCTCGAGACACACCAGTGTGAGCATTCTGATTGCCCAGGGATGTTCAAAATACTGAAGTCATTGTAACAAGGTGGAAAGCAACTATCCTTCAGGAGATGAAGGGGAAGGTGCTGTTCTTTGTTTCCTCCACAAATTGGCTCTCAGAGGAAAAGAGGGAAAAAGTGTAATTGTTAATTGTCTCCACGAGATGGTTCCCGAAGTACTGGGATGGCAGCAATGCAGGGCCCAAATACCATATTAGGCTCAGGGCCAGTGCTTTCATCATAGTTCTCCCAGGCAAAACACAACTGAGTGCTACACAGCACAGCAAACTGCAAAAGCCAAACACAGCCTTTAATAAGCTCTCAGGTTTGATGTACAGCAAGAGAGGGACTGTAATGTGGAGGGGGTAAGGGAACAAATAAAACCACATCAAGAACAAATAAGTCAACATCATGACTAGCAACAGCTAAACAGGTATAGAAAGTTCCCTCTAGCACACTCCGGTCAAATGTCTGGATGGCAGCTGAGCACCTCACAGTGGCTCACTCATTGCCCCCCACAGCAGGATGGCAGAGAGAATCAGAAGGGCAACAATAAGAAAAATTGTTTATTGAGTTAAAGACAGATTAATAAGCAAAAAACAGGAAAACAAAACAAAATGAAGAAAAACAAGTGATGCAAAAGCAATCCGCACCAGCCAACTGATGCCCAGACAGTCCCCGAGCAATGGATCCCCTGGAGCACCCCACACTCCACCCCTGGTTTCCACTGCTGAGTGGGATGTTACATGCTGTGGAATCTCTCTGTGGCCAGTTGGGGTTAGCTGTCCTGGTCGTGCCCCCTCCCAGCCCCTTGCCCACACCCAATCCGCTCACTGGGCATCAGAGTGTGGAGCAGAGAAAGCCCTGGTGCTCAGCCAGCACTGTTGAGCAATAGGGAAAAACATCAGTGCTTTACCAATGCTCTTTTGGTCACAAATCCGAAACACAGCAGCAGATGAGATGCTATGAAGGAAACTCCATCCCAGCAAGACCCAGTACATCAGGGTAAATTTTTGCTCTCTTCCTGAGGAGGTTGCTCCTGAACTGGCCTGTTTTGGGCTCACAGCCCAGCAGGGATGATATGAAAGTTAGGCAGGTCACAGGAGGGTGAAGGGCCTAGCACACATGGCCACCAGGAGAGGCTGACAGAGCTGGGGCTGCTCCAGCTGTAAGAGGAGGCTATCAGGCAATCAAACTGCAGCACACAGCTGCAGAACAGGGAATTAGCAAGCCAGCGGAGCCAAACAATTCTTGGCAGTGGCAGGTGGTAGATAATGGGCAACAGCCACCAGCTCTGGTGAGGGAGGTGCATGCTAGACATCAGGAAAACTCCTTTACAAGGAAGGTGGAGCAGCACTGGGACAGGTCAAGGGGAACCCGTGGAAGCTCCACCCCTGGTGGTTTCCAAGACCAGACTTCATGTTGGCAACAGTCCACTTCAAATGGGAGATTTCACTATGTGACCTTCAGCAGTCCCTTCCAGACAATATTTCTATTCTAAGTACCTCATTTTCCAAATGACCTTCCTATACAGTGTTACCACAATTGTGGAGCTGGAAATACTCAGCTGGCAGTTAAATGACTTTCCCTCGCAGACCTGTGAAACAGACATTCTAGCCAGCGCAGCTGCGCTCTTTGTAGGAGATGAATTCAGTTTGGTTTAAAAAGCAATTGGGACCCTGTCCTGTATTTTGTGTACCCGTGCAATGGTCCAGCAATACAATACCTGGGATAAGTTCAGAGGAGCAGCTGATGGGTATGTCTGGTTGAGCAGCTGGATGACTGAAGTAGATGGTGTGAATGCCTTCCCCAGCCACCCCCCTACACCGCAGGCATCCTTCTCCCTGACCTCCTTACAGAGGTAGGTGGGGAAAACAAATCAAGGAGATAAAAATAAAACCAGAACAGCCTTAAGGTTCCCCTACTGCTCAGAAATTGTATGAGGTGTTGGGAGTATACTAATACACAGCAATGATTAATTCACTAAGAGTTTGACAGAGGGGTATAATACTTTGCTTATAGGTTACCTGGAGGAAACAAGACAACAAACATTACTCAATAATTACAGGCAAGTATCTTAAATATAAGATTACTTTATAACATTGGTAAAAGGCATTTTTTTTCAAATTAACAATAAAGAATAGTTTAAGAGCAATCAGAACTTTCTGGTGATAAAATACAAAAGAAGTCACAAATTTTTGCTGATTTGTCTTTATTAGTAAAAGTACAAATAAAAAATTGTACTTTAATGAAAAAGTAAACCAGGCTTACACAGTGTTGCAATATGTTTGTTATTTCTTTCGCATACTGAGGTGACTGGGGTGAAATGGCTCAGAATATCTCCAGCGGACCCAAGCTTCTTACAGCCCTAAATCATTATGAACCCCTTAGCATAGATGTAAGAGAAAGAAAAGACAACGTATGGCTTCTAACCAGAGCCAAAAAAAGCTGAAATGTGACTCTTGTTGAATGTTGGTATTTCTTTCAAGCACATGTTTTACATTAGCAGAACTTCAGGGAACTTCACAGGTGAAAATGTACAGTGGTTAGCTAAGGCAGAAGCCTGTGATTGCCACTGCCTGGGCCACGCTTCTCAGCACTCCTCTTCTGTCTCCAGCCTTCCCGCTGCAGCAACAGCACTAACTCAGGCAGAAGTGCCAGAGTCTTGGGAAGACAGATAATGCCAGGGCAGGCATGAGAAAGAAAGCGTAAGCAAGAAGCGGTCTGATGTTGAAATCATTCTCCAGAACAAAGTAAGTCCTGAGCTCTGGATGCTGCTTCCATATATTGTGGCTCAAGGGTGCTTATTATACATATAAAATTATGGTATAATATAGGCATATATTACACAGAATATTATGTACATTATGCAGGATGTATTTTCAGTATATTTTTAGAGGATAGAGTTTTTATTTATATTTTGCATTCAGTGGAATGCAACACGCTGGTCTATGACAAACAAGCTGTGTGACAGGGGGAAGGAGTGCAGGGGGAGAAGGAGGAAGGAGAGAATTTAACAGAAATAACTCCACTTAGTGTTTGAGTGAGAGATGTAATGAAATCTGTTTGCTGTGCTAGCTGTCTCCAGATTGGGCTGTAATTACACCACAGAAGGAAGAAAGGTAGCTAAGTCTCAATCTAGATCATTTATGTAAACTCAGCCTTCTTGTCAACGGTGTTCTCAGATTGCATGCATGCAAACCACAAAAATCATCTCCTATGAACAAAACAGAGACAGTCTCAAATTGCAGGCTTCTGATATACCTTATATGCTGTCTGTAATTGGACTTTAAAATTCAACACACTGAGGTTCAAAACTTCTCCAGTATTTTCTGAATTTTATTCAATGCGGTGAAAGACTGTACTCACAGAAGAGCGTTCTTTCTTCCTTCCTGCCAAAGGCCAACGTCTAGCCTTACAAATTAACATTTATTTGGCTTAAATAAACGCAAGTGTCACAAACCTAGGAAATTCTTTTGTGTAAGACTGTGTTGAAACAAACTGCTTGATCTGAAGGAAGGATATTCCCTCCCCCAGGAGAGTTGGAAAAACCTCATTCTTTGACCCAGAGCAACATATTTTATACACATAGTATAAAACCCAGGCAGACACTTCCCTTATCAGAGCCAAATTAATATTTGATTAAATATTTTAAAGCTCCTACTTACCATGCTTGACACATTTTCTCAAATACGGAAAGCATTAGGCACAGGGTAATTTTACATATGAATACATAAAAACAGTGAGAGGAGACATGACTGCATGCAGACAGAGAGAGGATTTTCCCCCATTAATCCACAAACTGCCCCTTCCCATTGATAAGCGGGTATGTTAATTCCTGGTTTCAGTGGCTCGCTCTCTCTGGGCAGGTTTGAGCAGGTTTCTTGTGACACCTGGATCTTCACACCCCTCCATCCCTCCCTCGGGCAGGAAAACCACCAGCCTCCGCCCTGGCGCCGTCCCCGCCGGTGCCCAATCAATACCGACTTATTTCCTGTCCATTTGCTGAGGTCACAGAAACGGGACTCATTAATTATTTCTACCGGTGCAGCCTCAAGTGCGCTTCTGGCATGACAAGCAAAAGCTGGCTATGACCTTTGTTTCTTCCCCCTCCCGAATTTTGCTGGTGGTGGCGGCAGCTGGTGCATGTTCCTCCGTCAGGACAGAACAGGGGGATGAGGTGACCAGCGGTGTGGGGCATCATTGGTGTCCCCGCTGGGATGCTCCTGCCCATGGAGGGACAGCAGCTCCTCCCGGGGCGGTGGGTCAGGGAAACCTGGTCGCGGCGTAAACGATGTTGGCCAAGGCAGCCCTGGCCTCGGAGGGAGGGAAGCACTCCAGGGCTGCCAGAGCTCTGCTTCCGTGCTGACGGCACAGGTCGATGGCAGAAGTCACACCTTTGCCGGCCTTGATCGCTTCCTGCAGCTGTCAGAAAACACAAGCACAATGGGGTGGGTTTCGGCAGAGCTGGTGCCAAATTATCTCCGAGAGCACAGGGCTCCCACCGCCCCTTCCCAGGTAAAGGCAAGAACCGAAGCTGTCAGACAAAGCTCTTGCAATATTCTCAGCCGCTCCATTTTGGCTCTCCACTACAACAAAACTGTGGGTAATTTAAACTACATCACCCATTACTTTATCACCTGAAAGATGCTGGCGCTCCAAAGGGCACACTTAATTTAAAAAACAAACCCAAACCCTACATTTTTAAATATCCAGGCATTTCATATCTAAGCCACAGCCTGAGAGCTTCCGTGCAGAACTGGCAGACCAGCTGCTTGTGCTCTCGTTTTCTGCAGTCAAAACCTGGATTTTATGAACACCCATTCCACCCTGTTTTTGGAAACAGGCACAGGAACACACACATTGAACTCTTGTATTTTGTAATACAGGTTTCTGTTTACACAGCATATGATTATGAATTATGTTTGTTACAGTGGACAAATGCAAATTTTGTCAGTAAAATAGAATGTATTAAACTTTATCATACTGAGCTATATCCATGCAAACTCAATCTCGGTAAGGCTAGGGAATTTGACAATGGTTTAGAGATACATCACGTAAGAAAGAAAATGTTTTCATGGAATAACAGACATTTCCTGGCAAGCTGCTGGAAAGATTTGGCACCTAAAAAACTTGGATAAATGACAGGTTAAATTGTGATGACATAATATGAACAAATATGTCAAACCAAACATGTTGGTTTTTTCCCAGTATCTCAATTTATCTGAAGGTCTAAATAGTAATCATATTTATTAAGGGCTTTTAAAAAATTATTTTTTCCTGAACAGCATCATGAGACTGTCATGAAACACCGTTACGTTTCTCCACACTAAACTACAGGTGTCCCCAGACCAACTCCAGCCTAATGCCTCATGCCAGAGCCTGCGAACCAAGGCCAGGCAGATCTTGGGGATTTGATTATACCAAAAGCATGGCAGCATTTAATGATCTTCAATGTGTTCCACCTGTCTTTCATAGGTGGGTTACATCCCTGTATCGGCTTTTTAAAAAAGGGCTTTTCTTGAACACAGGTATCTACCATAACAAATTATACAGGGTTTTATAAGTTGTTTTCCTCCAACACACAACCCAATGCCCCAATTCATTTACAAATACATTAGTATAACCTTATCTATCTATTTTAAATAATGTAAAAAATACCTAATCCATGAACAAATTGTAAATCACCCATTTTATGTAGATACTTGCATTCATACAGAATGAATGACATTTATTATCTGAATACAAACCAAAGTGGATTCATTATCCGTATTTAAAGATGAAATTAGCTGAAAGCATATTACCGTACTTGAGTGTTCAAGTCCCAGTTCATAAAAATTTTATTCTCCACTTCAGTTAGAACCTCACACTGTGCGCTGGAAAGGAACTTGCCCTGAAGCATAAATGCATTGCATAGCTAATTCAACACCTCGTCTAACGAATGGCAATCAGCCATATAACCACAGCTCTACAGCGAAGGTGGGGATAGGTGAGAAGAGGTACACTGGCAGTGTGAAAAACTGTTTCTTCCCCCTTCCTTGAGGCACAACTTTGTGAGATGGTAGAGCCCACGTGTCTTGAAGCAAACTCTGCCGATTCGCTAAAGCTCATTAAAAAGGTTTAGCCTACCTAGTAATACTCACATAAGTACATATTGAGACGTAAACAGAAAGAAAATAGCTCCTAAAAAAAAATATCTTTAAAGCGGTCAAAGATCAGAGGAGCTTAGTTTAAGCATATATGATTGCATATATGTACTACAACTTACTCGTAGCACCAAAATCTGGAACGGGGGAGAAATCTAACACAAGGACACAATCCATTTACACGCTTGTCTTGTATAAGCCCTTAGACACACAGACTGCCTTGAAGTCAAAACAATTGCAAACCTCGTGTCAAACCCTAGGCAGAGGAATCACTCTACAAAAATCATACTAATCTGCTATTTAATGTTTCCAAACAAAGTTCAAGGAACTCCAAAATGAAAAAATGGCTGCTCATATGGCAAACTCCTTCCTCAGCTTTCCAGTTAGAGATCATCCTAGGTAATGGACAATTTATAGTCCTCAAAAACTTACCTCTTCTCTATGACCTTTGCAGAATCAACTGGGCAATGCAAATAAGCATACACTGAGGCAAACCAGTCTGGATTAACCAGGCTGCATACTATCTCTATCTCAGCTGGGGTTGTAAAAGGAAAAGAAAAAGTAGTGAGCTAGTTATTAAAGAAATACAGGATATAACTCCATAGAAAACCAGGCTTCAGTAGCCTTGCTGTATGCAAAACACCCTAATTGAAGCCGCTGGCTGTACTGTTAGTTGTATTACAGTTATACTTTCATGCTTTCTCTCAATTTTTGAGCTCCAATGATTTTATGAACTTCACAAACTAAGTACATAGGAAAAAAATCCGTGTTATCCAGTTTAGATGTATTATTTTTAAATTTTATTTGGATAGCAGCTAATTTTTGAGGCAAATAAACAGAAAAGCAAAATGAACCGCTTTAATTTCTTACTTTATAAACTTTAATTAAGCTCCCTCATTAATTTCTTCTAAATAAAGAAATTTGGTCTTTTAGTCTCTACTTACATAGCATCAATTTGTGCATCAAACACATTTCCACTTGTAGGAACAATTTCATCCATCATTAAAACACAACCTTCTTCAGAATGGCATTCAATAACTAAAACAGAATGCAAGTCAAAATACAGATTGCTTTGACACACTTTTCTCTAGTTGAACTGCCGGAATACTGCATTTTAACTTATAAGCTTTTGTTCAGAGCATTGGCACTAAAGCCCAAGAATCTGAAAAATTATTGAGGGTCTCTTAAGCTATTTAACTTAAGCTTAGAGAACAGTCTTGCAATAGTGCAGCTAAGTCAAGACTCAGATCGGAAGTGACATGTGTCTTCCTGCCCCACAACATACCAACACTGTTTTTTTCAGCACCTTCTGTTTTCCTCAATATATTCACAGATATTGACCAGGCTTGACAGTTTTGCCTGGTACACATGAAGCTCAGAACCCCAAAGTTTTATGTCTGATGCACCTTGTTTTCAGGTTTCCATTTCCTACCCTTCAGGAGACAACCACAAGCATCAAATAGCTGGAGTAGGGGCATTTTCTACTCAGCCCTCTGAGGATTGCTGGGCCAAGAACAGAACCAAAACCCAGACCAGCAGGCACTTTCTATGAAAAGCGGGATCGGGGTTCAAGACCAGACTGCTTCCATGTCTCATGTTAAAATCTACTGGATAAAATACAGAAGTAGTTTTGGGACAATGGCCATACAACCATATAGTCTGTTCATGGTCTGGCCCTACACGTAGGAACAGATGAGAACTTCACTTCTCTGTTCACTGACTTACCTAAGTGCACCCTAAAACCAAAAGAGTATGCTTGTGTGTCCCATCTGTCTGCTTATGAGCCAGTAAGACATTAAAACTAATAAATTATTTCCTGGAGTAGAGTGCGAGTAACAAAAGAACACCTGTGTTGTCTAGGCCATACCATATATAAAATTGTATTCACATTCCTCCTGCTACTTTGTAGCATTAATGTTTGAGGTTTTTTTATTAAATATTTAGGCACATTCATAAAGGATATTCCATATTTGGATTAGCAACCTTGATAAGAGTCTACAGAGCTTTTAGATTCTACTGATTTGTTATAAATAAACAAAGAGTAAAGAAATGGCGATGGTGAATCTCAAAACCAACTGCTAGTTTCACATATGGTACTAAATGGTCATCCAACAGAAGTTGCCTTTAACCAGATTTGACAACATTCAACCAGATTCAAATCAATGACCAACAGGCCAAGAGGTACACATCCCACTTTATCTACACACATTTTTTTTTCTTGAAGCAGTGTGTCCTTGCAGCAAAGATCATCAATCACTTCTTGGGCTGCGTTAACAAGTCTAGTCAGCAAACAATTACGTCCCCCTATCTGGGGCTTGTAAGACCGTGTCTGGAGTGCTGTGCCAAATTTTGGGCTTCCCACTAAGTGAAAGACATTACCATACTGCAGCAAGTGCAGTGGGAGGCTACCCAGATGATATGGGGCTGGAGCATCACATGGTCTACAAGGAAATGCTAAGAATTGCTTAGCTCAGCCTTAAGAAGAGAAGGCTGTTATTGCTGTCCCAACCACCTCATGGGCAGGTGACTCCAGCAGAGTCAGAACTGGACTCTTCTCAGACGTGTTATGTGGAAGAGATGAGAGGCAACAGGCATAGGTTGCAGCATGGGAAAGGTTGCAGCATGGGTAATGATGATTAGACACAAGGAAATTATTTTCCACTGGGAAGGAGGGCAAGCACTGGAACACGTTGCTCAAGTTGGCTGTGAAATCTCTGTCCTGGCAGATACTCAAAACTCAACAGAGCAAACCCATATGGGCTCTGCTCTGAGCAAGAGGTTGGACGAGACATGCCCCAGAGGTCCCTTCCAACTTAAATTATTCTATGATTCTGTGAATAAAATAGAGTTCAGAGTACTATGTTTCCCAGTCTCTCTGTTTTAAAAAGGCAAAGAGAAGATTTCTCATCCATACCACAGAAGTTAAGTATTTGTCTTTCAGAACAACTGTTGTGGATTGCTGTTGGACAGAATGACTTGTTCGAGGGCAGCAAGATGTCAAGGAGGCAAGCTCAGGACTGCTGCATTTTGGAGACTGAAGAATTAAAGGAGACAAAAACTAAGCAGGTGTTCAAAGACAACTAGCTTCAAATGTTCTCTGCAGAGATATTTCTGCTTTATTTCCTAGCCAAAGGAAAGAAGATTCCTTTCATCACTTCACAACGTCATAAGATAATTTTTTTTTTTTTTTTGGCTACAGGCAGCATGATATACCAGCTGTAACTGGGGCATTGTTTATCCTGTATTTTCTTAGAAATGTTTTCTATTTAAAAGGTAAAGAAATACATCTTTAAAGGGCATAAACACCCTGCAGAAACTTCCATCAGTAGAGCAGGATTTATTTTCCTTACTCATCTGACAAACAGAAAAATTCTCTTTTTACTTCAAACTCAAAGCGACCCTATCTGGGAAGAGACTGCATCTGGAGAGAGTCACTCCCAGCAGTAGAGGAAAGATGGCCTGCTTACATGGAACACTGCTACTCCAGCTGTTACGCAGTTCTTGTAATACACTTTGCCAAAAAATTACAGGTCATCCTGAGACACTGATGGTACAGACCTTTTAATATTTTAGAAGAGACACCAACTCCTCCTCCTTATGCCTTTCCATGTCTTTTATAACGAACCTAACAAGGCCCACTGGCTTTTAAATCTAAACAATGGTAGTTAAAGTAGTTTTACCAAAAAGCATGACTTTTAAAAATCACATTAATGCAAATAGTGATTGTTAATTGTCATCTTAGCACACACAAACAATTAACTTGATATTTATGTTAAAAGATGTGATAGTAGTTTGCTTTAATGAAATAGAAGCTGTGCTGGATTTTTAAAGAAGCCATGGAAAATATCCACTGATTCAAAACAAAGAGGCAACTGATTTTTGGTACTGGATGTACACCTTGACGATTCAGATATGGTTAATTTCAACAAAGGAGAAAACTGCTTCTTTTGAGTGGTTTTGGCTGCTTTTGTAATATTACTAACACATCTTAAGAAAACCCTATATTCATTAAATCTTGCTTTTTTAATATATGCAACAAGAGGAACTAGTGTCAGTGGCTGCTTCAAAACAAACACGACAAATTTCCATGGAAAACTGCTGCAGGTCATAAGCATCTACAAATGACAATCCTCTGGTTTTAACTCTTAGCTGCATTTCAGGAGCAAGAGAGTGAATAGTCCATGGTCTATAGTCCCATGACACATCTCACAATGATTCTCTGACATTTAATGAAACAGAACCATGGGACCACTGTCATTTACACCAAAGGACTGTAAACGTGCTCTGCAGGCAGCACTGCAGCAGGATGAATGCACTAACGGCGGTACTCAGCGGGAATCTGGGGAAGAGGAGCCATGCGACTCTTGCTAATGCAACTGGATGGCACTGTCTTACCATTTTTTATTAGTTGCAAAACAGTAGGCTGCCACTGAGAAACCTCCTTGTTTCCATATGTGATCTTTCCCATTTTTCTTCTCTCTTTCCTACCATATGGGAAGTCAGGACACTAGTGCTGTGCAGTGTATGAATGGCTGGATCTACCACTTCTTGACTGAATCTCCTTCCAGTACTGTACAAAATCTGCTCCCTGTGTTAACGACATGCACAGTGTTTATGTACAAAGCAACAAAGTATGTCACAGCATACTATGCTGATGTTTCGTATTTCCCAGGCCAGTTTGGATGAAAGGCCTCTATAGCAGAGGGCAGAGCAAATGGACAGGGCTACAGTAAAAAAAAAAAATAGTTTTTGCTCTTTCACTTGAAGCAATTTATCTTTTCTGAATATTGCATTTAGAAAAACCCAAATCCTTGCAGTAGCATACTCACTGGGTGCAAAATACAGGATTTATTTCTTTATTTAGCCTTCTCTTATAATTTTTCCAGAGCCTTGGCCAGAAAACAAGAATTACTCCTAGCTTACTCATTTCTGCTACTAATTGTGCCTTTGTTACACTCATTTAACAAGTCTGTATAACGCCAAGCACCATTAAGGCCTTGACTTCGGTGGAAAGTTTTAAATCTATATTATAAAATAGTAACAATTAAATTGAGAATCTCAAGTTCTTGTTTCCCAGTTACACAGCTTATCTTGCATGCAAAGTGGATGTAAAATGGATAAAAGCTTTTTGATTGTAAAAAGTCTGAGATTTTTGCCAAAATTCTCCCCCTAACACACGAGGGTGACAGGAAAGTTACTGCCTCTTTCAATGATATATATGAATTTTGTCCCTGCCATATGTTGATACTTTCTCTTTTGTTATCTGAGAAACACCACTAAAGCAAAGTTAAAACTACTTTTTCATCTCCGGAAGACACTTTCAAACACCACAGTGATGTTTCAATAATCTGTCTCGATGCAGTGTGATGGTGCACAAAAGAAAGAGCGAAATATTCAGATACTAATGTGAGAAAACAAATAATTAAATAACTAGACACAGACCTTAAAATAAGTCTTTTGTGATATCGAAGTCCTTCTGATAAAAAGATTGAGAAAAGCTGGGAGAAAAAAAAATACCAAAGAATTCTGCAGAACATAGTGACCTTATTGACATGACAGTCTCTGACCTAATTAAATTAATAGCAAGTATTTAACTTCTATGTTTATGTCGGAGCCCACATTAAATTTACTAGTACCATCTAGATATTTTTTTGTCAGCGAAAAAAATCAGGGATACCATTTTAATATAACATGCATCAAAAGAAGAATTCAAAATACTTGAGCAGTCTCAAAACCAAAATGAAATGAGACCTTTGCCTTTTAAGGAGGGATGTTAAATGGGTGGATCTCAATTTCTCAAATTTACCTTCATTCATTATTTTAATTGAAAGCCACAGAGAGTAAGGTCAAATATTCTTAAGCAGGCTAAACAGCTAACAACTTTTTTGTGTACGCACATTTATGAATTCAACTAAAGGAACAACATTTTTATCTCAACTAATTGGCACGCTGAAGTTCATAACAAAAATAATACAAATTTTCAGAAGTTCAACAGCTAGTGTTGGTGACCTTCACTTTTACAAAATTAAAGAGGAAATCTTTTGGAGACTCAATGAGAAACAAACCCTCTAATATGATTAGGAACATTAAAGTAATTCTAGCAACTGAATAGAAAGATGAGAGGGACCTTGATGCTGAGACGAAAAGACTGAGCAACGTGCAAAACACCGACTCTAGTGATGCAGAAATAAAGAAAACACAGCAAAGGGCAAAAAAAGCAATACTAATTTGTACTGCACACCATGCCTTCTAATTGGCTGTGTGCATGTACGGGCCAAGCTACTACGCTGGGGTGAGCTACAGGTTACTGGGTTCATTTAGCATGGATGTAACTAATGACCACTTCTATTTTAAATGAAGAAACATAGAAGAGAGCGACGTGGCATCACAGTTTTGAAACTGACTTCTACATAAAACAAAGTTGATTATTGTTTGAGCTCAAAAAACCAGGGAGAATTTTTCACTATCATTACTAAACTCATAATATTTGTGCTTGTGTAAGAGATGATTACCCAGAGCTAGTAAAATGTGCTTTCTGTATGAAGTCAATTGCTCAAAAGACAAATCTTGAAGGGCTTTTCCCCCTTCCTTTCCTTTTATTCAGGTGTAGAAAAAAACTAAAAGCACAATGATTTTAAGTAGCAAGCTAAGGTTGAGATCCTTTTTATGTTCTAAGAGGAAGGAAGGACAGAGAGCTTTTTTTAATAATCCAAAGTACAAATTTTCCTAATACAGAATAATTATAATAAAAGTCTGACCTGTACTTGTGTGTTAACTTTCCATACTAGCAGCAATCAGTCATAGTTCTAACACTCTTCAGGCCCCAGTTAACAAGCAATTCTCAATCATGCGTGTGGCTTGATAATTTAGATATTATTTCCCACTGATGCTGGAGATAACTAACTGGACCCTCATGATCTACTTAAGACTCAGACCAAGTCAGGCTCAGGCTCAGGGATACGTCATCTTCCGTCTCCACCACAGGCATGCTGTGCTCCAGTGTTTAACCAGGGGAACCTTCTCAGCCATCTCCTGCAGCTCCCTAAGAGCTTCATGGTGCCCCAGCTACTTGCAGTAGACAAGCTGTTAGTTCATGTCTGCCTTTACTACAGAGCAGTCCCAGTAGCAAATATAGGGGTGACTCAGCTAAAGTTGTAATGGGGACTGGAAGAAACACAAATTATTACAAAACATGTAATAGATGGCATGGCATTAAGGTGAGATTAAAAAGAAAAAGGTAATAGCATACTCTATCAGTAGACAGAGACCACTGATGGGAGCTAACCTGCAAATGACTGCAGGAAAAGATGACAGCAAAAACCATCAGAAGACTGGTTTCTAAACCAAATTTGGGGAAGTAAATGGGAAAAATAATGGCAAAAATGCTTATTAAATAGCTACATTTGATACAGTACAGCTGACTATTACTGGCTTTTTAAAATCAGGAAATTTCACAAGTCATTCTCTCACCCTCCATATGTACGTGACAAATTATAACCTCACTTTAATAAGGAAGTTTCTCTCAACTGTCAAGAATATCCTTGAAAATATTACAAAAAAATTAAAAATAAGGAGATTTAAATGTGGTTTACTAACCTTCTTGTAGTCCATTATATTTCCTTTTCCTTGTGCCTTAAAGAGAAGAAGAGATTTTATATAAGGCATACATACTAAAAACTAGAGTTGCAAGAATAAAGAATGCAATTAAAAGAGCTATTACTTTAAACATAACCAACTTTCTTTAGGAATCTGATACGGAAAACCTAAAATACAACCAAATGTGTTACCAGCTTATACAACATGGCTCTGTTTCAGACAAGAGCTGCAGATACTCAATGTAATTTTTAAGTTTTTTATTATGACTTGTAGTTAAACATTTGTTGAATCTGAAATGTTTTGGTCTTAAGAAATCTTGCTGTTTGCATTAATTAATCTCTCCCATGAGATTCTGAAATAAACTATAGTTCATATCAGCAGTAACAGGTTTTATTTTCTTAAAAGAGAACTCTCTGTATATCTATAGTGATTTGCACACAGGTAATAGTCTAGAGCTCCCAAAAGGACCATGTCAGTGCTATTAGACCTAGATGCTTTTGGTGTAGAATTGTATTTAATATCAGTATCACCCTTGACTTAAGGAGCAAATACATATACCCTATAATATGACCTGAGCAGGTCAACTGGCATAAGGAGAAGAGCAGAGGCCTGCACTGAAGAGGAACACTATGTGGCAAGCACAGCTTTGAAGAGATGTTGCTAAGATGGCACAGATTTGGAAAATAAATTAATTTTTGTAAGGGAGGAAAAATAAAATAGAGAAAAGAACCAAGGAGAGCCTAAGCAAGCAGAACAGAAAGGAAAACAGTAGATAACAAAACTGATTTCACTGAAGCAGAAAGGGGACTGATTCACAAAACCTCTTTACTACTCTCTAAGCTTCTTAGGAGTCCGCTTTTCTGGAATGCATACTAAGAAAACCGCCTGATAGCATTTGGGAGTAGTAAAACCACTGCCAATAACTGCTTCGTTGTTTGTGTATTCCTATCTCCTTGATTTGCCAACTTCTATTCATACTGGTTGGATTTTACAGCTTCTTCAAGATAAATCTAGTAGTTACATTGTATATCAGAACATACCAGAAATATGCTCTTTAACAAAATAATTGCCCATATGCAGATTCATACTGCAGCAGAGAATTTGCCAACATGTTTGAGGAAGATGCTTTTATTTTAGTTTTAGCAATACCAGAAGAGGTGTGCTCAGCATGCCTCCTCTTGCATATAATACACATTACAAACAGCAGGAGTATTTTCTCATGCACTGTTCCTCTCAAGCATTCAAGTCAGTGGCAGTTGTGCTTCTCCAAGTATCAACCTTACCTATTCTGTTACCTACATCTTCTTTACTACGGCTGCACCTTTGCTTGTTTTCTTTCTTTTTATCCTCACAGTAGTTTGGCTCTTTGACTTTTACTGACCCTGATTCCACACATAGAGATTTTTTTTTTCCCCTTTACATCAGACTTCTGCATCTGGCTTAGCTTCCTCAAAGGCATTAAGCCTGATTTGCAAAAGGTATGCACTCTTGTCAAACCTGGATAACTTTCTAGATCTCATTGCTTGGCTGGGGAGCTCAGCTGCTGAGTGTCAGGGCTCTGGGCCCTCAAAAAAAAAGCACCTGCTTATCAGCATATATATTAGAGACATGAACAGCCAACTCAGCTCAGCCTTCCTCCTGAACATCAAAGATGCTGGATGCCATTTAACCCAGAGAATTTTGATTTAACTTTAATTTTTCAATTTAATCCAAATTGGAATCTAATCTTCTGAAAACACATATACTCAGCGTTGATGCAACCTTCCACACCTGGATATCTGATGTATTTTGCTCCTTTCAAATGAAGGGACATGGAGGCTTTTAAAAGATCTTCAGCTCAGCAGCAGAAAGATGCACATGACTTTGTCCAGACTTCTGGCAAGAGAACTGCGGTGAAACAATCACACAGGTTCTGGGCATGCCACAGCAGTTCAGGCATCCTTCATGACCTTTCTGAAGACTGCCTTCATCTAAGATACGCTTGACAGACACTGAGTCCGACCCACATGCCTTCTGAGCAGTACACCACTGCAGAGGTTACCAGGTGCGATGGGGCTCTCTGCTTCCACTTTCTGGAACTCCAGGACCTTCCCACAGGAGGAGGAAGCTGCCTGGGGAGCTGCTGCCTTCAACTCATTGTATGAATGCTTATATGGGCAAACAATCAAAGGAGAAAGCCAGATTATTTAGCAATAATTACAGGTCCATAGTGTGATTTCCCCATATGCCTAGTCAGCTACTAAGGAAATACTACCTGACGGGGCCAGAGTGCACTGTGCGTGCTTTGCCTATTTATACCATACAAATAACACTGCACAAGAAGGTGGCTTATAAGCATCCTCTTAAGAGTACTGCCAACATGGGAAGGTCTCTGGTTTGAGTGCTTGGCCTATCTCGAACGTCACATAGTGAATGTGACTATGGATGATATCTCAAAGAGCTTGTAGTTAATGAGAGGTAACTTTTCTTTCTTAATCAACACAAGCCAAGAAAGGCTCCTGGATGAGGTGTTCCACTTTGTATTTAGCTAAGGCAGTAGTTAGCAGATACTTTCACATAGTGCATGTCACCTTTCCCCCCTGCCCCCATCCTTCAGAGAGAACTGCTTCATGGTTTCTATAATGCCCATTTTCCATAATGAGAATTAGTAAGCAGACAGATGGCACTCCTGGAGCCCCACAAACTCCTCTAGATTCTGCAGATGGGAAATTGTTTCAAAGCTTTTATCCACTGTGCTGTGGTAACACTATTACTCTCCAACTGCAATCATCCAAATCCATTTACATTCAACTTGCATATAAGCCTTGTGTTGAGACTATAGAATTCTAAAATTCCTCATCACACGTTATAAACTACCAGCCCCTAATTTCAAAATGACAAAAGGTTTGCTTCACTTGAAGATCCCCCAACTCCATACCACTTTGAGGCTGCAGATTCTGCATATACTTCCCAAAATTTCCCTGCCGAAGAGACTATGCCTCTTGCTTGCAGTATGTGAAGGCAGGCTGGAACGTGGCCATCATGAACACAGAACTAGGCAGAGGCTCAGACTCCATGCCCTCTGCCCAAGAGTCCTTCTTTCAAACCAGCAAGGAAAGGAGCCATCAGCAAGCACGTCTTAAATAAACATGCTTGCAGAGAGCTAGCTTCTTATTGAAGGCAGCAGCCTTTTAACTGAAGAATCTCTATAAAAACTGCAGGGATTTCTGAACAGTCCTCATCACAGCTGTTTAGACAGGCAGAACATGTCCAACTGATGCAGGAACAACAGAATGCTTAATTTTGGCCATTTGTGGTGTTTTTCCCTTTTTCTTTCCCTCCTGTCTTGTACAGTTGTCTATTTGTGTTTCAACAAACATACAGATCTGAATCCTGCTGTGCTACATAGTTCGTAAAACAGATCTACACCACACAGCTATCTTATTCTTACTGCCTTCATCTAAGGGATAGAGGAGAAGACAGCTGCATTAAGAGAACTAAGGACATCAACCAGACAGATCTCACAAATATTTTGTAGTGGTCAGGAAGCCAAATTCCCCAGGATCTTTTCCCGTTATCCAAAATGACTGCTGCCAAGTTGGCAGAAGGAAATGTGTGCCTACCTTTCAACCACTGTAAAGCAAAGTTCTCTGCTTTAAGCTGCCAGTAAAAGCAGCTTTAAGCTAAGACGTGAGACCGCACGAGTAGTGCAGAGGAACAGACATGCTCCATCCAAATGAATCTGCTTGTTACACTGACATGCAGAAGTCTGACAGAGCTCAACTGTCAGGTCCCTAGATTTCCCCCTTGTGAAAGAATGGACAAGAGAGGTGCTAAGTATTGGAGAGCAGAGGTAACCTCTAAGTTGTCTTATCTGTTGTAAGTCTCCAAGTTTCTTTGCAGATTGAAAGTATAGATAGGAAGAGAGATACAAATGGCAAAACCAGGAAATTCTAAACAGTCTTTAATTTACCTCTCTGATCTGTTTAATCCATGCCTCCCTTCCAAGGAATTCCTGATGGAGGACTGCAGGAGCAGAATTCAAACTGAAGGCCGTGGTGTCACTAGAACTTTCTTTAACAAATGGCTGAAGGTCTGAATGTAGCTGAAAGAGAAGAACATCTTTCTTCAGTTCCCAGGAACAGTCTGTACATTTCTACCCGCTCACCAAATCAAGGTCCATATCCTGATTCTACACCTACTCGTCACTTTCCGCTTTGACATGCATGCTTGTTGCACATGTTGCACTTTTTCAAGTTGGGAGTGGAAGAGGAAGAAGCATTGCAGTGGCAGAAAGTTGCGGTAAGCAGCACATAAAGAATCTGCAAACAGACAGGTAAAGGACAGCTTGCAGAGCTGGGCAAGTGATGGGACACAGCCAGGTAGGCAATTGTCGAGTGTCAGGAAGCAGAAAAAATATAAAGGAAAGAACGATCCAGTCTTTTGTAGGAAGAATATAAATTTCTAATCTGTGAAGGGCAATACACTCTACTTTTCAGTACCTGAAGAAGGTGAAGCAATATGACCCTCCTTCTGACAAAGGAAGGGTTACATAGCTAGGAGCTTTCTAGGAAAATTATGTAATCCTTTATACCCAGCTATATGTCAGCTATATGGTGAATGTATAGATATCAAAGCATACACAAAATACTAAGGCTATAGTCTGCACTACAAACAATCGGCTGGTAGAGTTGTAGTTAGTAAGAGCGTATAGTGGCACTTCTACGGCTGTAAAGCTGTGCTTTATAAAACCACTTCCTTCTCCTGGAGGAACTAGAAACTGTCTGAACCAGCTCAGCTGAAGGGGATGGGAGGTCTGTCTGCCTGTCTCAAGCTACTTACAAGTACTGCAATACAGTAGGAGCAGATCTTTAGGGCAAAACAAGAGTGCCAAGGACTAAAGTGCCACAATATACATGTTTTCCTTTGGACTAACTCTAGCTGTGGACTGAAACACTTCTAATGAGGCCTTCTCTGGGAATCCTACTGCTGCAGAGGTGTAGGCTGCTTCTGTCCATATCTAGTGGCCTCCCTCCTTATCCCCCAACTACCTCCTCTGGAAGTTACCTCCACAGCAGATTATTCAGAAGGGAACGTATGCAGGTCCTTCAGCCACTGCAGCTCACGCCTCAGCCTTGTGTGCTGCTGCAGGCAGTTGAGCCTCTCGGTACAAATCTCTGCATGGTGGCAGCTGAGACCCAACACATGCTTTCTCCTGGAATTCCTGCTACAGGGACAGTGACTTCAGGAAGAACGTAGAAGCAGAGAAGGTAAAGTTTTAAGGTGCTACAGAAAGATGAGCTAGAGGGATGTTAACAGAGCCTTGAATTAAATAAGCTCCATTGCCAGAATTGTGATTTTGCAAGTTCATAAGCACTGAACTGCTTCAGTTCATACCAGCAGTTTCTGCAAACACCTTCACACCAGGCAGCCGTCAAATCTCTCAACACCACTGACCTGCTGGCAAAAGTCTACAGCATAGTGGCAGTATACAACAGAACCCAAGAGCAACAAATCTTACAAGTCTTTCTGTATTTAAGATCCCAAAATGAAAGGAAAAGGCATACCTTATGACTCATAGACATGTGCTTTCCATACTGAAATGCCATATCCTGAATCTCAGCACTGTGCTTTGCTAGCTCCATTGCAGCCTGGCAGCTCTTTGCTAGCAAGGCACTATGGGACAGGAAAACCTGCTCCTTCCATGTAGATATGCCAATATCATCTGTAAGACAGTTCTCCTGAAAATGAAACAAAGGCTAACATGAAAACACCAAAACTGCAGCTGTGTCAGCTCACAGAAGTTAACGGTCCAGCACAGGATAACATGACATGTGGTGAGTAACAAAACTCCTGGTGCCAAGGTGCAAAATAAAGGAGAGCATTATTTTGGGGATGTGTAGAAAAAAATATCAGAATAAATATGCTAGCAGCTTCAACAAAGAACGTTTTCATTTTCTGCTAAAAAAGAGCAACACAAAGTATGTGGAGCTGCCAACAGATTCCACACAGATCCTTTTCTTAATGACTGTATCATTACACTGAACATTAACAGCTGATTATATTCCTCATGAGGTACTAGGGAGAAAAAAAAAAGAAAAAAGACAAAGCTGAAGAAAACCCCCAAAACCCAGAGTACATTGGCACTTCGGCCCCTTGCCAGTTACCAACAACAAACAATCCCAAACAAACTTGAGAAGTGCCTGCAATTTCTCCTTTGAAGTCAAGGAAAAGAAAATTACAAAAGGTATTAAAAATCCTTGTAGAAGTGCACTGGAAAAATGAAGGGCTGTGACAGAGGACTTGTACCTCTTCCAGTCCCATATTAAGGACAAGGAATGACTGCAAGTATCAAAAAAAATAAAGCTGTGTTTTAGAAATGTCAGGTATTAACTTTCCCAGGGGACTGATAGCGATTGCAGTGATGCCTCTAGTGAACTTTATCACCTTGACTGTAAGGTCAGAGATGCTCAACACTTCTCAAAATCCTTTGTTTCCAAAATATTAATTTGGATTACTTTTCATAAAGTGTTTTAATTAACACAAATCCAATGCTTTCCCTCAAGCCCAAATTCAACTGTAGTCCCTTTGTCTCACAAGATGTCAATATGCAACTGTTTTACTAATGGGTCTTCAAAGCTAGACACGACTTGTAATCTTTCTCACATACACAAGTTACTGTCATACCTTTAGGTACTCTCTAAAGAGGAAAAAAACAAACCCAGAAAAGACCACAGTTATTTTGCTTAGAAAAAAACTAAAATCAGTAATGAGAAGCTACAGAAAAAATTTCAAGCATATATATGTTAAAAAGTTTGTAATTTCTCTGTTCAGCCAAATCTGTAGCATACACTAAAGCCAAAAGGTATTCTTTAAGAGAGTAATGTAAAAAAACCTCTTATATTACAAGCCTTTTCCCTCCCTCAAAGTGACGTCAATTAAATTACTTAGAAACGAGCAAGAAGTAATTCTGTGTGACCCTATAGTTTTCTATCAAGGTATTATCTGTCATGAAATCGGTAACAAATGAAATAGAATCCATCCGTTCAGCTCTAATTTTCCTCCCTTATGGATATCACCCAGAAGTGCTGCTTTACAAGGGAGAGGATAATTTGAGACTAATGGAAAAAGTAGGAGAATTCTGTAATGCCAGGGAACCCAGAGCTGTATCAAAATGCCTTTGCTTTCAGACATACTATTAACTTATACAAGGAAAGTGAAGAACAGAGAAACCACACATTTGCTATAATGTACATGATAACTTACAAAGTCAAGCCTAACCTTTCCTCGTGTTTCATTTTACTGTAGTATTTTCGTTTTAATATCTTAACTCAGCCCAGAGCATGTGCAAATTCCCACGACTGGCAAAATGTCAAAATGAGCATTTAATTCAAGTAGTTTCCTATATATCAAGTCTTTTTTTTCCACTCAGATATAGATCAATTTATTTTAAATTTAAAATCAGGAGCTCTTGGAAGACGCAACACAATCTTTTCCTTAACAACCAATCTGCTCAGTGAAAAACCAGTATTTACTAAAATTTGCTGGAAGATATTGAAAATTGGCAGTGATTTTTATAACTATTTGTTTTAAATCCAAACAGGACAAAAATATTCTAGAATGGTATCCTGAAACAATTTATGAAGTTAAAAAATCTTTCAGAAGATGTTTAAGTTGAAAACATTACCTTGCAAGAACCTTTGAGCAGTAACAGAAAATTGGACATTATCAACTATCCATCAACTACAGGAACTAAAAAAGCTTAAACAGTCATTGCAACTTGATGTATACAAGGAAATTAATTCTATGATTTGTTACAAAATTATATTCTTCTTAAGCAAGTTTGAATTTCATCACAGGATTGAAAATTACGGCACAACAAATTACTGTCTACTACATCATGTAGGAGCTTCTAAAATGGACATCTAATTAAAAAAAAAAAAAAAGACAAACATTTGAGACAAATTTGAAGATACAGTATTGAAATTGTACTGAGTTGACCTGTGCTGGACACCAGGTGTCCACCAAAGCTGCTCTATCACTCCCCCTCCTCACCTGGACAAGAGAGAGGAATAATATAACTAAAGGCTCGTGGGTTAAGGACAGGGAGAGATACACTCACCAGTTACTGTCACAGGCAAAACAGACTTGACTTGGGTAAATTAGTTTAATTTCTTACCAGTCAAATCAGAGTAGGGTAATGAGAGATAAAACCAAATCTTAAAAACACCTTCCCCCCACCCCTCCCTTCTTCCTGTGCTCAACTTCACTCCCGATTTCTCTACCTCCTCTCCCAGAGCGGTGCAGGGGGGCAGGGAATGGGGGTTGTGGTCAGTCCATCACACGTTGTCTCTGCCGCTCCTTCCTCCTCAGGGGAGGGCTCCTCAAATCTTCCCCTGCTCCAGAGTGGGGTCCATCCCACAGGAGACAGTCCTCCATTAACTTCTCTTACGTGAGTCCTTCCCATGGGCTGCAGTTCATCACAAACCCATCAAGCATCCTGTCAGCCCACTTGCTCCAGCCTGGGCTCCTCTCTCCATGGGTCCACAGGTCCTGTCAGGAGTCTGCTCCAGGGCTTCCCATAGAGTCACAGCCTCCTTCGGCATCCACCTGCTCCAGCGTGAGGTCCTCCCCGGGCTGCAGGTGTATCTCTGCTCCACCATTACCCTCCATGGCTGCAGAGGCACAGCTGCCTCACCATGGGCTGCAGGGGAATCTCTGCTCCAGCGCCTGGAGCACCTCCTCCCCCTCCTTCTTCACTGACCTTGGTGTCTGCACAGTTGTTTCTCTCACATATTCTCACCCCTCTCTCCTCCAGCTGCAGTTCTGCAGCAGTCATTCCCCGCCCCCCCCATCCCTTCTCAACTATGTTACCCAGAGGCACTACCACCATCGCTGGCTGGCTCAGCCTTGGCCAGCAGTGGGTCCGTCTGGGAGACGGCTGGCGTTGGCTATTGGACATAGGGGAAGCTTCTAGCAGCTCCTCACAGAAGCCACCCCTGTAGCCACGCTGCTACCAAGACCTTGCCACACAAACCCAATACCGAAATCTTAAAACCATAGGTATTGCGAATCTCTGGGTTACAGAAGGAAGCCAGTTGTAAAAAGGCATTATGCCCATGTGGATGGGCTTAGCATGTGAGCTTGGAAGCAAAAATATATCTGATTTTAATCACAGAAAGTCTTATGACCACATACCCCTAAAGCTTCTGCTGTTTAAGGCGGCAGAGGCAGACACAACCCTTCTTCAACAAAGTTTTCCAACAACCCAAATGTCATTTTTTCCCAAGCATAACTCTCACGTTATATATAAACTGTTCACCAACTACACTGCATTCTTAGAACAAGGGTATGTATGGCGAGATCTAAACATTATTTTAGAACATCAAAGGAAAAATGAAACTAGCTCTACATTGCAAAGTCTGTGAAATCTGACATCATGACAGCACTTAGAGAAATTTTCACTTTTTTGTAAGCTTTGTTTTGTTTTGTCAGTGGTGGACATTTCAAAGGTTAAATATAAAAGTGAACAGTAGCTGGCCGTGAAGGCTATCAGCATTTCATATAAAAGCCTTTTAAAACTCAAATTAATTCTAGCTGTAGTTGACAGTGCTCAGACATTTGATTAACTAATGCCTATGGAGTGACCACATTCACAAGTTCTGTCCTCAAGAAGTGGGCCCAGATCACAACCCACGCTGATGCTGCTGGGGTAGCAGAAGGTGGATAAAGAGAACAGAACCCCTCACCAACCCTGGAGGAAAGCAGCCAAATCCAGGCACAGTTTGGATAGTGTTGGCATGGGAGTACAGGGAAAATATCTGAATTCATCTCTGTCGATCATCATTTCCTGTGGGAAATAAAGAAGAGCTGAGGGTGCTCCCATTTTACTAATGGCAAGGTCAGTTACTGCTAGAAAGAAATTGGCTAGTTGAGATTCTTTTGTTAAACTACTTCCATAATTTAAATTAGATTTGAAACAACCATCACAGGCAACGGGAAACAAAAAAAAAATTCAGAAAGTGAAATTGCAGGACAAAATATACAATCATAACCATCAGGAAGGGCAGCCCTTACTGATGGTAACAAGGATCCCTGGTATCAAAGTGACACAATTGCTCAGTTTGATTTGTCACACCAAAGAAGCCGCTTCTGTTTTCAGCTGAACCAGGTATATCAGGAAAATATGAATGAAAACTGTGTCCTAGAAATGCATAAAAACATTTGCAAAACCAGGAAGGATAAGAAGTCAGAGACTTTTCAATGCAAAATTTAATCTATAGTTTGTAAGGGAGCCTTTGTTTTATTTCCATACCATGGCAGCGCTTTCTTAGCCATCTGCTGTTGCACAAAATGATCGAAATGTCTGAAC
>NW_010111077.1:33758-67911 GCF_000699245.1 Pterocles gutturalis
CGTAGTTCAGTTCTCCATAGGGAAATAATTCACAGAAACACACCGAAATATTTTTAAATTGTCCTAGCATTTTAAAATTTTAAATTAGGTAGTTCAAGAACTTCTATTTTACATAAACAAAATCCAGTGGAACTGTGAATCTCTCTACCAGCAGCAAGACCCTGCAAAACATCTTGCACATGGTTCACATAAGCTTTCAGCAAACCTATTGCTGCTTGCTGAACGTGACAGAGCATGCTTGGTCTATTAATGTCTTCACTGCTTTTCCAGCAACAAAGGTGTCTGCAAATAGGTCAATAAAGCATGCCACCGACTACCTAATACTTTTATTGTGACACTGTAAAAAAAAGAAACGCATCATTTTTTAAAAAAGTTTGAAAAATCATAATAAACTCAAATATCTCTTATTTGTTACTTTTAAATCTCTCTGATAAAGCTTAGTACTTAACAGAACAAAAGCAGTAAACAAATAGCATTGGCCTTCTTTCTATGTTTTTTTTTCCCCTCTGATACATTTACCCATTCTTTTCACACATGCTTTTTACTCAAATTCCATATTTTATCCTTCCCTTTTGTCTTGCAACAGAAACATTTGTTTAAAATAAAAGTGAAAGCTCTGACTCTGACTGGTGCCCTGCTAGAAGGTGGTTTACACAACTCAAAATACATTTGTTTTACCTCCTATGGTAAAATTTATGAGCAAATCCTTTACTTATAACATAGACCCATAGCAGTCCAGTTGATGGACACAAGCAGTGTCTAAAACATTCCTCCCCAAAGGAGGAGTGACCAGACACCACAGAAGAACTGGTACAACTCACCACATGTAGTCTGTGCTTTGCTGGAAAAATAAACTTACTTTCATTAAAAAACCTGCATTGGTCTAAACCAAATACCTGTTAATTCACTTTTTGGTACAATGAGTACTTGAAACTAATGTATTTCTTTTTAAAACTCATTTTACATATTAGTTATACAAAATTTTCAAACAACGGCACCAAAAATTTCAAAAATACCTAACAGCTCTTCTAGCCATCAGTGGAACGTGTTGGAGATGATCAGTCTCATTCTGACACTAAAAATTATTTTTGGTAATGCACACTTAGCATCAGCTACATAACCTGGAGGTGAGGGGGAAAAAAACCCCAACAAGGCAGTTTCCCATCACAGTCCCTAATACTTTCAGATTGCAAGAATGGTTTGGCAGGTAAAGCACAAGAGCCAACACACTCAAGTCCTGCTCTCGATTCTGCTGTTCGACCTTGAGCTTCCCTGTATCTCTCGTCCCTGTTCAGTGAGCTGACAGAGATGCTAAAACATTCTTCATTAATATTTGTTAAATGATCTGTGATATTAAGACGGAAGGTTTCTAAAAGTGCAACAATATTCTCTAAGTTCACAAACATTGTAGAAGCCTTCAGTCTCCTAAAAGTAGGAAACAGAGACTCAGTGCAATGTTTTTTTTCTGTTATAAATAGATACCACAATCACGATGGAGGCCAGATTAGACAACTTTCATCTCTGCACTCCCTGAAAGTACAAATTTTTACTCCCAAACTAGACCTAGACTTAGGGAAGACAGACGAGGAACTGGGAATAGCGTCCTTCACTCACAGAATTTTGGGTTGAGAGGGGATTTAGCACACAAAGCTGCAAAGGTTTATCACATCACCCCTTTCTGCTCCAGCTTACAGTCCAAAGTATTAGCTTAAGCCACTAATGCAACATCTTAAACTACAGCAGCTATTTGCTACTTTGAACATGAGTGGCAGCCCTAACCTTCAGGCTGTCTTTGCAACCAAAGCCTACACTTTGTAGTTTGGATTGTCACTTCAAATAAAGATGAAAAGTTAAAGATAATATTTATTTTCCCCATTTCACACAGATCTAATGACTCACTATGCAGACAAGATGAAGAATGACCAAACAGAATGTACTAAAGTGTGATGGCTGTAGGATGGCATGTGGTTTTCCAGGGGAAAAAAAAGTGGTAATGAGAGCTGTCAAATAATTACATCCATTATATGTCTTCAGGAGTAAATAAGGTCAGTCTTCTTAGGTCAAATGATTCTTTCAATTTTCCTACTGGGTCATCCAAATGAAACAAACTGAAACATTCTTTTGGAAGTAAACATGAACTTAGGGTCTCAAAGGAGAAAGGTGAATTTTGCAGAGTTATTTTTGTCTAAAGTAAAAGATAAAACCATCTAGGTAGACATCTATCAAAGCTCAAAACAACTTGGTGATAAATTAGTCTATTTTAAGGTACTGAGAAGCTTTGTAACAACTGCATTAGACATTTGACATATGACCTACAGTGTTCCTGCCTCAAAAAAAAAAAAAAAAGTGAGAAGATATCCTTCTGCTTTTCCAAATTTAAGATATTCCCAGCAATGAAAAAGCCATTACTAATGTCCCTATGCCCTACTCTTAAAAAGAAATAAAGTTTGACTTTTGAGAAGTAGTTCACATTTTTGTTTCAAATTGCCATTAGGGATGGAGGGAAGATGCACAAAGGATACAGGTAAGACAGACCAATATCTGAGCTAGTCCATTTGGCAATCTTTGCTAGAGTGATGCTCACGACACAAATGGTAAACCACTTCAGGAAAACAGTGCAAGGAAAGCAGCAGTGATACATCTCACACACAGTATGGAACCAAATTTCATGGAGGACAAGATTAAAAAAAAAGTAGATCCCACACTTGATTGTTCTAGGTCTCATCAGAAGCCACGCACTACTCATTATAAAGATTAAACTTCAGACACTGTCATGTAATTTTCAATATCTATTATGCCACCATACTAATTGTGTTTTCAGTTAACTGGGTTCCCCTTAGGAAGGGTATACTGTATTTGTAGCTCTCCGTAGACAGAAAAAGTCACAGAAACAAAATAAGTTTTTTCTATTTGGAATTGGGCCAGGGCAGGCTAAACATCATGCAGCTGTGCTTAGTTTATCTCACACTTCCCTTGCAATCTGCACACATGGAGTTCTTCAGTAATGCAACAGAAAATAAACAGAAAGAAAAAGAATGACTAGGAAAAAGAAGATTAAGACCTTCTGCAGTGGCAAGAACCCAAAAGAGCACACAACATTTCTCATTTATACATGGGTCATGGTTAAAATAAAATGCAGTTTTGTTGCTAACTTGTAGAGCTTTAGTTCTACATACAAAAGAGGTGTAATTTTTAAAAATCTGATATATTTGGAATCTACTTATATTTAGAAACCTGCTTGAACATGGAGAACAAAATTTTAAACGTTCTTTCGAAAGTCTCAAAGATGTAATCTATTTTAACATATAACCCTGAGCACAATACTTGGGAGCACCCCCGAAGGCTGCAGTCTGTTTACAGTTGGGTTAAACCAGCAGGTGCAGAAGGACTGCCGAGTTCCCAGCATCACAGTGCTGCCATGCTTCCACCCAGGGTCCCCCCCGAGAGGTGCCAGAGGATGGCTCTGTGCACGCCATCTCTGCCATGCCGCCTGGCAAGCCCGTGGCCCTGGGCATCTCCCGAGGGTGCCGTTACTGCTTTCCTGCTAGAGGCTCTTGCTTCCTCCAAGGGGAGAGCTCAGCTCATTAGCACGATCACTTCCTACCTAACTGGTTTCAATCAAAATGAGAGGGCTAAGCTTCAACCAGGTTGAGTAACATGTCTTTGCTGCTGCAGAGGAGAAGAGACAGATACGGACCAACGGAGTCACTGGGTGCAGCAGCACCCTCCCTCCACAGCCCAGCCATGGTCAGCTGGGGCACATCCACAGCTCTACACTCTCTGCTTGCCCACTGTGGTTCGGCTGGCGCAGAGCCATTGGTGCAGGTATCTCCTGTAGGGCAGTAACCCACGCCATCAGGGCTTCCACTAATGTATTACCTTTGCTACATACTACAACATGGAAATAGCAAACCAAATCTGCAATCTAAATATACAACAAATACAAACGAATTTCTGCATTCTTCAAGCCATTTAATCTACTGAATGTTAAGATTCAGGTCTCTGAGGCAAACTAGCCATGCAAGACAATGTCACTGTAAGCAAATCTATCTACCTCAGTGGATTTCAAGATAGATATTCACATATACACACAGCTCATCATTCCCACACAGTGAAAACTTGTTGTCAGAAAACCTGTAGAGGCCATGGCAACTTTAATTTACCGACTTTTTGCATGTGTTAAGATACAGTCTGTCTAACCCCAGCCAGACATAAGCACCACACAGCTCCTCGCTCACTCTCCCCCAGTGCAATGGGAGAAAGAATCAGAAAAACAAAAGCGAGAAAACTCGTGGGTTGAGATAAAGACAGTTTAATAGAACAGCAAAGGAAGAAATAATAATGATAAAAATAATAAAAGAAAATACAAAACAAGTGATGCACAGTGCAATTGCTCACCACCCACTGACTGATGCCCTGCCAGTCCCAAGCAGCAATCACAGCCTCCCGGTCAACTTCCCCCCGTTTATATACTGAGCATGACACCATATAGTATGGAACATCCCTTTGGCCAGCTTGGGTCAGCTGTCCTGGCTGTGCTTCCTCCCAGCTCCATGTGCGCCTCCTCACTGGCAGAGCATGGGGAAGCTGAAAATCCCTTGAGTTAGTATAAGTACTACTTAGCAACAACTAAAATATCAGTGTGTTATCAACATTATTTTCATATTAAATCCAAACTACAGCACTACACCAGCTACTAGGGAGAAAATTAACCTATCCCAGACAAAATCAAAACCAGGACGCAGTCATAGCAAATGAACGGAAGAACTCTTTTTTGCTCCAACACCCTGCCCAAGCAAGCCTACTTCAAGAAGTGTCTCGACCAGTTTACTTAAATATTCTAGTAAAGACAAAAATACCTAGATCTAATTTGACCAATTTTCATTACAGTTCTTGCCACACAATAACACAGTACATCCCTTAGTACATTGCTTGTGAAGAATTACAGGATTATTTGGTGTGAAATGCTGACAGACACTATCTTTGCCTATGCTGACTCCTGCAATGTGTGCCTGGCGACTTTTGGTGGAGAAGAGTACAGTGCTACTCTCCTACCGCTTCAGGACAAAACTCATGTTTATACTATTAAAAGGTGAATGCTCAGAAGAAGAAAGGACCTGATATAAGTTTGGGATGAAGCATTTTGTAAACATCGTTGGGCTTTGAAATGAGAGATGTAACATGAAAGTATTTATTATTTTGACAACATTGTAATAAATGCCTCTAAGAGAACCTTGACTGTAAACCTCTGGAAGTGTTTGGAAAGCCCATAGTAAGACATGTTTATAGAGTTCCTGGTAACGATGTATGATATTACTTTAATTAAGCACTCACAGAAATAAAATAGTCCCTTCTCCAAGCACCCCTAGAAACCTCCAAGAGAGTTCACAGGTGTCATAATGATGTTACCACTGAAACTCACTACAACTGCAGCTAATTCTCTTCCTCCCTCTCCTTCCTCCTTAGAGAATGAGAAAGTTGTCACATTTACTGTAGTCACACATTAATATCACCAAACTTCTTGGGTATGTAAAACTACTGAAATTCTTACCTCAGATGATTTTGAGTTTTCATAATATATGCCTTGAACCAAGTCACCAATAGCACTTGAAATGAGTTCCACAACCTGTAAAAGAAAAAGGAGAAAAAGCCTTACATCTTTAATTATCACCTAGTTTATTAACAAAGCTACTGTCTGATTTCCAGAGAGCAAATGGTCATAACTGTCCTTGCAAAGAAGCTAGTTGTGAAGAACTGCAGGACTTACTGGGATATACATTGCACAAGTATGATCCTGTCTCACTGCTAAAACCTCTACCACAGTAACTCTTCTATCAAAGTTTTAAGTTAACATAAACGAAAAACAAGATTTTTTTCTTTTTTTCTAAAGTGTGAACGATGGAGCGTATTCTCACAAGGACGTTCACAGAACTAATAAATCCCACTTCATGAATATGAGACAGTACCTCATCTGGGCTTTGTTTTGTTTGGTTTTTTTTTCCTGCCAAGTAAATACTTCACAATACCTCTCACTGGGAGCTGTTAAAATTCTAATCATTGTGGCTAATACAGAAAAGTCAGAATCCATAGAAAGCTAACCTTTCAAATGTGATCATTTGGTATTCGGGTGCCCTGGGAATGCACTGTGGATGTATTTAGTGCATGGCTTGAGGCTCAGCTGTACCACATACACTGCAAGTCTGCAACATGGGAATGTTTAAATCAGATTTATCAATCTGTATTATCTTCAGGTTTGAGACTTTTTAGTTTATTCAAGTGAAGCCTAGAAATCTGAACTTGATCCAGAATGTAAAACAAGCAGTCCACAGTCTCACTGAAACTACTGTACAATTTAAAGTCATGCACATGAACTGTCTTAATTGGAACAAAATACTCAAATTTATTGTAAAATGAAATGCAGGCATTTCAGATCAGCACACCTTAAGGCTACCCCTTTAGTTGCTCACAGAATTTTAATTTATTGCATGTTTAATTTCCTGTGCATATGAGTCTATAGCTGATTCCTCTTTTTGCTTCTTAAAATTCAACATCGTTCTTATGAATGAATGAAAAGATTTAGTTTCAATTTTTATCATTCTCGTAACTGAAGACAAGAAGTCAAATGATAAAACTCGTAACAAAGATATTTTAACATTTAGGCACACTTTATTTGATAATAAAAACACATTTGTATGCTAGTTTTGAGTACTAGAAGAAAGGTTGCATGTTTTCCTTTTTTCAGACACTGGTTCGTATACATATTCATATACACAGTGCAAGTGCTAACTTTAGAAATGGTGCTGATTAAAAGTCATGTTTTTTCTTGCAATGCATATGGGTTAATTTGCAAGACCTATAAAAACAGCCTTAAAAAAAGAAAAAAAAATCGCATTGCCCTTTAGGAAACTAGATACCAAAGAAATATTGTAGCAATAATAGCTGTAGAGGAACTGAAAGGACAATGATCCTACAGTGTTACCAGATGTGTTGAGTTATTTAAGTGGGGAACAGAGAAAATGAGGGGCTTTTTTTTTTCTTTTTTCTTCTTTTTCCACCCCCCATCCCCCCCCACCTTTTTTTTTTAAGGTATCAGATAAGCCCTATTCCCAAATCCAGGAGGATTGAGTATCGCCAATAGGTCTATGAAAGTCTGTAACTAAATGCTGAGGATCAGATTGTATTACAGTTTATACAAGCAACATCCCAAGATTCTTCTGATGGCTAGGACACATAATACAGATCAATCACTCACTAAAAAATGTTATGGTTTGTGAAATTGTCTGAGCTCAGAGACCTACACTGGTAATATGAAGAGGAATTTACAAAGACACTGAGTCCTACTCTAAATGTCAAAGTGATAGTATGAACTTTTAACAATGCATCTGGCTCTGGATAACTAGACCTTTTCCTCTCTCCCTGAAACTCTAGACTGAGCAGGACCCTGTTTTGGGGTTTCTTTTTTCCATCTCTCCTCTCTCTTTTTATTGCAACTCTACTCTCAGAGGCAATTTTAACTGACTTAAAACAATCTTGGTGAAACATTTGTGAACAATTGTACCTCTTCCTCTTCTAGTCTATAAAACATCTTAGGAGTACTACACATCCACTATTTAGAAGAATCCATATATTAAATACCATTAGGCCTTTAGTGACATATTGAATACTATATGTTAGCAAGAATTTAGTATTAACATTTCCTGCCTTCTTTCCAAATATCTCAATTTTTTTTTTTTTTTTACTATTATTTTTCTAAGGTAAATGCAAGGCCATACAGATCACTACCAGGAATGAAATTCCAGTTTCAAGAGCACAGTGGGATGCTTGCATGAGGTTCTGTTACTTCATCAACCCTTAATTTGATCTATGAAAAGCATCTGCTGCATAACGTCAGTGGCCTGGGGTCCTGAACCCTGGGAAAAGCAATGATAAACCAGGTAATTTTCTTCTGTATCCCAAACTGACACAGAGGAAGAAAAATTATTACAGATTCAGTAGTATTCATGCAGACAATGATACACTGACTAGTTCTTATGCAGCACTTTTCATCAGAAAATTTGAAAGCAATCAGCATCTCCCGTAAAATTTATTCCTTCTGTTTTATATAAGGGGAAAATAGTGCCAGGGAACTGATTTTCCCCCAAATTATGCAGCATGCCAGCAGAAGAGCAGAAAACAGTATCCAAGTGGTCTCTATTCTCATCGGTGCCTTTCTACCTGACCAGTGCCTTGTTCCACTTGCTGATGTTTCTGATAAGTAAGACTGAAGAGCAGGAAAGTTAGATTAAAAAGCAAGTGCTCTCAAGTGCTTTTCTTCTTATTTGAAGGTTGAGCTTCATTGTAAACAAGTTCAAAGACAGCGAAAGGGAAGAAAGGAACTCCCAGAATCAGTGCTTGAAAACAGCAACATCTCAAGAGACCAAAGGCAGCCTATTGATAATCCATCTTTCCACTATTTTTCCACTCCGCTACACATTTTTGAGAAACCTGGTCCTTCTTAGGTACTCGAGATGAGCAGGAGTAGCAACTTATTGAGATAAAACAAACTTTCACTCTATTTTTCATTTTCTACTCTGCATCAGCATCTTCCAAAGTACTGTTTTCTGTTCCCCGAGAGCATCTGCAGGGCTAGGAGCAGCCCAAGGGATGACCCATTCCTTGCACTTGAGAAGGGCACATGCAAGTAATTTCTAGCCCTTTAAACACATGTTCTGCAACAGTTCTGCCACTCTTTTGTTTTTGTTTTGTTTTTCCCCTAAGGAGGTATTACTTTAAGGCCTTTTGTAGAGATGCGATCTCTTCTGCTTTTAAAAGGTCAACACAAAGGCCAACAATTTAGGATGAACATAGGGAAAAGAGATGGATTGTTAAAGCTAAAGTCTCTCCTACTATCTAGGCAGAGTAAGTGTATAACATGATGTAAATTCTGGACACAAGAATATGATTGCTAATTCTATAGCAAGACAGAATGCAGGCTCTGAACTCTCTAATTTATGCAAATATGAAATAGTCCAGAAGCCTGGGCTACATTTAAGTGCCAGGAGAGCTCTGTAAGTTTGAAGATCAGAAGTTTGGTGAAATTTAATTTGTCCTTTTCTGGTATAGGAACTTACTTGTCAAAAGGCACAGCTCTAGCCCTTCAAGGCTCTTTAAATTTACTTTGAGTCTAGTTTCTCAAGCTCAGATTTTCAAAATATTAATTGAAGAAATAAAACAAAATGGTGGCAATTTTCTTAGTGGTTCAGAAAATTACTCAAGATGTTCAACCAACCACTCACTGAATCTCCTCCCTCCTTTTCCTGAAATCATACTAAAACTTTCAGGTAGTTTACTGATGACCCATCTATAAAATAATCCAGGGTTCAGAATTCCCAAAGCATTCTGTGTACATGACGACACAGAATAGGGCCATGTGTTCAATGTCATGGGTACAGCAGCCTGGTTCTTGCCTGCAGTTGACTGCCTTGGGAAATCCAGCTCTGTCTATAAAAAACAGAGGTGTATTTTAATTAAAAGTGAAACTTTAAAGTTGGAAGAACTGCAGGAAAATCACAGAATATAAGACATTTTGGTAGAACACTTTCTTCAAAGTTAGAAAATAAGATCTAGACTCCTTAAAGCACAGTAAAAAGAATGGATTCTGGGCCCCACTCAGCCTTCAATGGGGTTCTAAACACCCTGGATGAAAATAAGACATTGCTGCCATCAATTTAGCAACTCAAGCACTTTGTTCCCTTTACTTGTCTTTGACATATTTTGTTTAAAGTGCACTGCAACAAAACACTGCATATGTATTTTTCCCTGGTTTTCTTTCTAGTTTAAAAAAAAAGAATGAATTTGAGCTCCATTCAATGTGTGGTGGTTTTATTTTCAATTTAGCAGCTGAAAAGGAATTGATTAAACAGATCACTCTCACTCTATTTCAGAATACTAATATAGTGTCTCTCCAGACTCTACTGGATATCTTCAAGGGGAACATCAAGGAAAGGATGAAGCTCTTGCAGGAAGACAGGAAACAGCATTAGGAAGAACACAGCAATGGATATGTCTTTGTTCCTCATCCTTCCTGATTTCTATTTGACAAACTTCCTTAGCTTTGCCAAATTCCTTTCAAGAAGAACCACAATTCCTTCCTTTCTTAGTCTTTCTCTTTCTGTCTCTTTGGGCTGCTGGTGTTGAACCAATATCCTTTCCTCACACATCTGCTAAGACAGACCCTACTCCTTGCTGCTGATGCACAGACTTCAAAACATAGCAAGACTTCTCCATACAAGTCAACAAGAAAATTAGATAAATTAGATAGTCAGGAAACAGTAAATACACAGATAAAAGTTCCTTCAACTTGCACTTGACTTCCATCCCCAAATATTTCCAGACTTAAAAATTCCATAGAAGTTCTTAGAATTAAAATGTTCTCCTGCATTTGACACAGAAATATTCCAACACTAGGAAGCTAAAGACGAAACTCAGTAAACAGCTGAAGCTGAATTTGCATTCTTCAATAAAACCTGAAAAAAAAAGATGCAAAGCCTCCAAGGAGTTCCAAGAAGACTGGAATTCCATTTTCTTTCCTGGTAACCTCCTCAAACATCATTAGTCATACAGGTAACTATGCGTGCCAGCCTAGAGATTTTTTTTAATATAATGTTTATTGAATCCTATTGGATTTACTATTTGAAATTATCTTGAGCTTTACTATTTTTGAAGCTGTCCCTCTCTTAGTTGAAACACATAGAAAGGAAAGGACTCCTCACTGTTATTTCTATTCTAGCAAGCTTTAAATGCTCTTAGAAAAAACATCTATGGTTTTCTTCACTCTGTTAACGATGAATTAGTAGCAAAATACAATGTGCAATGCAAACACATCACCCAAACCCACTACTTGATGAAAAGGTACTTTGTAGACATAAAAAAGTCCTTCAAAATAATCATCAGCAGTCAATTTGAATACTGTTAGTATTGTCAAATACCTAAGGTCAGTCTGCCTTAAGGATTTTCAACAGTGTTAAGTTACCCTTTTTATTCTGATGTAACACTATCCACAGAAGGGGTTTTCACTAGTATGAAGACTTTTAGTGCATAATTCAGTAATTTTCCTTAATGATAACATAACCAACAGAAGAAATATTTTTCCCTTCTCTGCCTCCACACAGCATCTTACAGAGGGTGTCTTTGGAAATCCAGTGCAGCAGATCCTTGCACTAAAGCACTCAACCAACTGTTGATGAGTGACTCAGGTTAGAGGAGTATGTGATTTCTTCAGCTTGACCTTTTTGGATGTGTTAATTTCATTACACCTTTCTTCTATATAAAATAGTAAACAAAAAAGGTATCACTATAGGGTTCTGTAGCCATAAAACCCTCCTCATCAATAAATGACGCAGAAAAGCATGGCTATAAAACACTATTTCCAGTCATTCTGGTGCAGACAACCATTAAACTGGGTTACATTCACAAACGAATTGCAGATTAAACTGAATTTTTAAAAAATCTGATCAGCTCTTAGTTGACAGAAATTACACCTGCAAGTGGTATTAACTATTTTGCATAGACTGTATCTGAATAAACGTGAATCAAAAGTAATACCATTTAGTATCCGACAGATGGAATCAACTAAACAAAGCTGCAGATGTTCGTTAAACTAGCAAAACAACAACCCACCGTACCAGGAGTAGCAGCACT
The DNA here is from genome assembly GCF_000699245.1 of Pterocles gutturalis. Classification (NCBI taxonomy): domain Eukaryota; kingdom Metazoa; phylum Chordata; class Aves; order Pterocliformes; family Pteroclidae; genus Pterocles; species Pterocles gutturalis. The sequence goes on from NW_010111077.1 coordinate 45,438, forward strand.
CAGATTCCAGACTCCAAATTAAATGCTGCTGAATTTCAAAACACTAATATTAACGACCAGTTCCAGTCCATACAAAGATTCAATCTTCTTGCAAGCCAACAAGATGTCAAATACCTCAGCGTTTTGTTTAAAAATACAATTAACTCATCTACATTACTGCTATAACTTTCTGCACCATACATACTATGTTATTGCACTGAGGTCACTCCAGATGTAAAGGCACTCGTACTAAAAATTTGACCCTGGGAAGGTTAAAGATGATCTTTATAGCAGTGAAAAAAGAGGGGAGGATAATCTGTCTCCTTATTTACAAGACACATATATTTTAACCTCTCCTAGTAACACAATGTGTATAAACACCTGCTGGGAAGGAATGAAGAAGAGGGAGCCAAATTCTTCTCAGCAGTGCCCACTGACAGGATGAAGCAATGGGCACAAATTAAAACATGAAATTCCAGCTGGACACATGAAAACACTTTATTGTGAGGGCATCAGACAATGGAACAGGTTGCCCAAAGGGGCTGTGAAGTCTCCATCTGTGTAAATATTTAAAAGCCATCTGGACATGGTCCTGGGCAACCTGCTCTAGCTGACCCTGCTTGAGCACAGACCAGATGATCTCCAGAGGTCCCTTCAACCTCAACCATTCTGTGATACCAGCAGCTGTTGCAGGAGGACCACATCCGATTTTGCATACTCATATCTACAGCACCAGTAATAAGAACTTTTCTCATCTTTGAAATAATAAAAGCAAGGCTACAAAGATGATGCCCAATACTCTCTTAGGGAAGGGTTAAGTTTACTGATTGTACTGGGAACAGATTTCCCTTCTACGACAAGCTAAGTTCTTGTGAGACTAAGAAACGCCATCCAGAAAAATTTTAGATTCTTATCACTATTGCTAACAGCTTTGAATTGCAACTGAATTATCAGAAAAATCTATTTTCACTCTTTAAAAGCACATTCTCTGTTGAAGTTGTACTCCAGGTTGACAGCTGACTATATACTAACCACCGTGACCCTCCAGTCCTTCTGCAAAATTGTTTATTAACCACTTTGTCATTAAAGTCCACCTCTAGAACCAAACATGTCCTAAAATCCCATCCACCCAAAGATGGATATTAATATGTTTTAAGTCCTCACTCCAAAAAAAGCCTGTTTGAGATAATATTGCTAAAACAGTATTTCACCAGAAACAGATTCGACTGCTTTTTATCCTGCAGTGCGCTCTCAATATGAATGTTACTATATTTAAGAAACAGACTTTAAATAAAGACAAGAAAAGAGAACTTGTGATCTTCCACTGCTTCAGCTACAAAAAGAATGAAGTTGGCATTATAAATATTGTTTGTGGAGGACATCACCTTCTGCAACTTTATGAAAATTAATTTTCATTTTATAATTGTGCATGAGCTAGAGCTATTTAGCAGTTCATTCCCCCATGACGATTATTCATGGCTGTGAAAAAAAGAGCTGTAATGAACATCTCTGCTTTAAGAAGCCCATACAGTGGCAATACCTATTCTAAGTAGGTGGTGAATGAAGCAGCAGAACTGCTGGCTCTTGCTAGTCCTTTCTCACAGTGTGCATCTCGCGCAGAATCAAATATCACATACCCACAAGTTTTCATTACTTCAGCTTCTTAGAATAAATTTTGTTTTCTTTTGAATATCTATTTCCTACACATTCTGGCAGCGATCAACATCTTGGATACAGTTTGTTGTCAACAGTTAAGGAAATATCAAATATAGACACTTTGTAATATCTGGCTCAAATCTTTGAAAGGCAATCTCTTCTTTGAAAAGTGAGGGGGTTTGCCTTTTAAAAAATATAAGAACCTTTCTTCCGTAATTTGGTCTTAACTTTCAATGAAGTTGATTTTTATATATATACACACACAATATGCATATATACACATATATTAAAGCCTGCAAATATTTTTGACTCCTGAACTGTCTTCACAACTAGACAACTGCCAATTCAGTGTCATATGTTAAGGGAGCAAACAACAAAGGGACAGACACTGCTACCATGCCTATCCAGAACACATTTCCCAGGTATAGTGATTATCTTGAGATTTGAATGACCTCTGACTTTCTTCTCAACAAAATCATCTTTTTCTTCAGTGTCTTCAAATTAGTTTTCAGTTTCTTCTTCAATGATGCTCAAGAGTAATCTCTGAAAAGCCTTCTCTTTCACGTAGAGATAAGCATATTAGTATTTCCCAAAACCATTCTGTTAATTAGAATGAGGCACACAGCAGTTCTATGAGAAGAACTACATACAGATGTGTTAGAAGTAGTGTGTGGTTTACCTCTGAGGGGGACAATATTTACCTGGAATAAAGACAGGTATTCAGTTCAGGAACGCAAGCAGTAAACACTGACTTTGGTCTGCTCTGGTCTCTGCAGACCAGAGAAGCAGAAAGACATGCCCAATTGCTACTATGAGGAAGGCAAATTCACATGCAAGTTGAGGAAACTGTTAGTGAAATGATTCAGAGGCAAGAACACTAAATGGACTTTGTGCAAATCAGTACGAAAATCCTTAGCAGTCTATTGAAAATTCATCAGAACTGAGTGGGTAATGCTCTTCTGAGACTGTTACTTCCTCTGTCAACGCAGCATTGAGACAGAATCTCAAACACAATTCAGTTCTTGAAAGCTCCATGCCTCGATGCTTTCAAAATATTCTTGCAGTATATTTTTGGGAAAGAGCTTCAATCTTAGACTTGATGATTCACAGTGACCAGGTATTTTAATATCAGTCTCAATCTCAGTCCATCCATGTTCTGCAGCAGTCATTTTGCTACAGGTCACTGGCTGTAAGTCACACATGTCCATAAGGCAAGTGGCAGAAATCACTCGTCTCTTCCTTTTTTTATTTTTTATTCTTTTTTAAAACTATTTTTTTCATGCAGAAGTGGGAGGACAGAAAACAGACTGAAATCTAAACATAAAATTTTCCAGCAGTTCCATGGCCAAGAACCACAGAAAAATAAACTCTTTAAATACAGCCCTATGCAAACTGAAGTACGTTCTAGCTTTGGGAAAGGTTAACATAACCATTAGCTCTAAAAACCAGTACAGGTGCAAAAGGTCACTAAGGTAAAGGATAGACCTATTTGAAGAACGCACTGATTAGGAATCAAAACAAAGTTAAAGCAGTTGTAATCTCAAAACCATCATTCACTGCAATACAGATCAAAAAGGCGACTGTTTCTAACCTATTACTGCAACTACACAGTAAGTCTAATTTTTAGAATTTCAATTAAATTAATAAGTTAATTAGCTGTGTCACCTAATCCTCTAACTTCACCTCTCCAAAAGATTGCTTTTTAAACATGTAACTGCAGACATTAAGGTAGTGAAATCTTACAAATATTTAATTATATCACCAGTTCTAGGTAGCAAAAGTGAAACAGAAAAAAAAAATCTGTAAAAGACTCAGAAGTCAGAATGCTTCATTTGTTCAGGTGTTATTTTAGAGACTATAAATTTACTTCTTGAAAACAAAGGCAAATGATGCACTTGCTAAGGAGCTGTTCCACTGACACAATCATGAAAAAGGGCAATGGGAAGAGAACAATGCAGCAATCAGGAGATTCACTAGCATCATTCTACAATTTTATCATCAACATCACAAAAACTGCTACCTCTAATGACAGCAGAAATGCTAGGCAAAAGTTTTAGGGTAGTAGAGTGGGAAAAATTTGATTACCAAGTACTGATTATTGTCCAACAGATTTTCATCTTTTATCTCTAAACTACAGGATTTTTTTTTCCCTAATGCTTAAGTACTTTCATCAGCTGTTATAAAAAGCACCTTTTTGCTACCAAAGGAACTTCACATGACTGTCAATAAAACTGCAGCAAAGAAATCTCCTTATTAAAAATCCAGTGTTTGAGAACATTGGGCAGAAAAAATAAGATGTCCACAAAATGAAAATAAAGTTTGTTTGAATTACAATCTCTTATTTTTTAAGGTAAACTAAAACCAAATTTACCTCTTAGAAGTGGATGCAAATTAGTAAATTTTGGTGCATCCTAAAAATAATTAAAACTAATAACAGTTTTCTTAATAATTGATTTGTAATTACGTATGAATCATAAGGATGTATTTCTCAGTATTGAAAGTGTGTTTGCATTCTCCAATAAAATCTATGCTAAGTTGTATGCCAATATCGAGTATGTATCTCAATATTTAAGATACAGAACCCAAAGGGTTGCCCAAAGAAGAGCTTTATTCAGTAATAAATGCAATCATGATGGCTATGATGTCCTATGTCATCTCATATTAGGTTAAAAGTTCAAAAACATTACCATTCTTCCTTGGTTTTCTTCTTCCCCATTACCCAGATAAAACAGTGTACCTTAAGTGCACTTTTCCATAAATCAGTTTTCCATAAATCATCTCTTTAAACTTATCTATATTTTTTAGCGGTGTCTGGTTTTGAGACACGCCCTTGTGGCAATCTAAAATACTAAATTAGAATAAAAGTACTCAGTAATATAGACACTATCCTACTCCCTATCTAGTCCAGTACATCACCATCAAGCAGTGCCTGAGAGGAAGATACAGCAAGACAGACACAATAATATATCTTTATCCTGCTCTCTAGAAAAAATTTTGAAGGTTGTTTTTCTTCATTTTATTTCTCTCAAGAACTCAACTTCACTATTAAACTTTATAACCTGTGTCTCTTAATCCAATCTGATCGGTTTCTGACCAAATTCATGCCTCAGTGTCATCGAGCTGCCCTGTGAGATGATAATTTTAAAGGTACTCACCTCTAACAGAAACTTGTATTGGGAAAGAAAAAGAAGTAGGTAAGTAAGAAGAGGTGAAGAATTAAGAATAATTAAAAATATATGCATGATTCGAAAATGGTTTTGCCATCAGCTTCAGTTTTCTATATTAACACTGTAACTGGGAGCAAACACACTGCTTCTGGTTCTCACCTCTTCTCCGTGATTTTTATCAGGGAGTATAGTGAGAGGACAAGGGGTAACAGTTTTAAAGTGAAAAAGGGTAGATTTAGATTAGATATCAGGAAGAAATTCTTTACGGTGAGGGTGGTGAGGCACTGGAACAGGTTGCCCAGGGAAGCTGTGGATGCCCCATCCCTGGAGGTGTTCAAGGCCAGGCTGGATGAGGCTTTGAGCAACCTGGGCTAGTGGGAGGTGTTCCTGCCCATGGTAGGGGAGTTGGAACTAGGTGATCTCTAAGGTCTCTTCCAACCCAAATCATTTTACGATTATATGATTTTTTCATCCTGCCTTCTCTGATTAATACAGTTACTGAATCTCAAGGAGAATTCAGGTTAAAGGGTCTTTGTTTATTTTATGTAAAATACATGTATTTTATGTAAAATTTACATACAAAATGTAAATATACTTAGTGGGTATTTATGGCTAAGATTCTCCACCAGAGAAAACAATGAAGAATAGCTTTTTCAAAGTAACTTTCATTGCTCCAAAAAGAACTCATCTCACAACTATGTTTACCAAGAAGCACCTTCTGCTGACCTCAAACAAAATGAAAAGTGCTGTTCTGAAGGACAGTAATTTTGACTTATTACAAGTCTCACAACTTTTTTATGTTTACCAAGTTTACCAAGAAGCACCTTCTGCTGACCTCAAACAAAATGAAAAGTGCTGTTCTGAAGGACAGTAATTTTGACTTATTACAAGTCAGTGACTGCTAATGGCTGCCTTTACATAAGCAAAAAGACTTTTCCTTTTAAATATGACATTTCTTACAGGATTCTTGGCAGTATGCACACTTCATGTTCTTTAGAATAAGTTTTCAGTTTTGAAGAGGGGACCATAAAACTGCCACTAATCCTAAGAATGATTTCTTTAGCCAATCCATGATTTTTCACTGGTTTAATACTGAAAATATATTTTAAAAGTTTATATTCTCTTGACATCATTCAGGAAAATAAAAAGCCTGAGACAAGTACTACCTTTCTTAAACGACCTTTAAAAATCAAAATTGTAGACGCTAGCTGACTTCTTTGTCAATTCACAAAAATGCCAATTTACATCAAGAGAGTAACTGGCAAAATTCCAGACAGGGTACACTCTCCATAACCTCCCCTGGTCAGCAAGGAACCAAGTCACTCAAGTTCAAAACCGAGCCTTCCCCATAGGACCACAACCGATGCCACACAAGCAGAATCCATAGCTCAAGACAAGCAATTCTTCTATGGAGCACAGTGTACATTCCGACTGTTGCAACAGGAAGACTTACATGAATAACTTGTTGATGTTTATGCAAACACAAGGCCTATTTTGTAAACAACATGTTTATGCCTTTAGGAATACATAAACTTAACATAAGGAAATGCATCCACTATATAAGTACTACATCTGTGCTACTGTTTATTTATAAGCAAATAATGCTTAATAAAACAATGCTCTATAATGTGGTCTTCTGGCAGAGCTCTGCATTGACAGACAAGATTCTTAAACTCAATTCCAAGCTTTCAGGCTGTAAATTTTGGAGTGCTTTTGTGAACAGATTAATCATTCCAACAAGAGCTCACTGAACTATAGTGGGGAAAACCAGAGTCATTCTTAAGATTTCATTAAGAACTAAAGAGAATGCTGCCATTACATGTATTTCAGGTTTTTAGGCAAAGCTTTTAGTTTTCTTTCTTTTTTTTTTTTCTGAGGTTTTTAGTTTTTGTTTTGGATATGCTGTTTTCTGGTGGTTTGGTTTTGGTCAGTTGGTTTGTTTGCGGGTTTTTTTAAAAATACCAAGTGATGCCTTCCTATCAGTTTATGGAGTTTTAAGCAATGACTTTACAGATTATTTTACCACTTTCTTTAGTCATCAGCACATTACAGTAGGCATTGCACTAAAACGCTCCATTTCATCCTTCTGAAGTTTTATGTATCTCTGTCTTCAGACTGTGGGAGTATCAAAACTAGGTCACAACTACATCTTTTATGCACGCTCTCTACAGTTTCATAAGACAACTGATAATACAGATGTTCTAGGAAGCTCCAGCTCTAGTGCTGCAACAAGTTTCTTCCAAATTATCTGTGATATACCCTGAAAAAGCACAATATTTTATAATATCACAGTCAATATTCATACATCACTTGTGTTAAAATGTCCATATCATGTATCTGGCTGACAGGTGACAAAATGCCAATTAATGCTTATTACTTTTGCTGTGTTTGCATCTGAACACCACACCAAAAATATTACAGGAACAACAAGTTACTTAAGCAGAAATCAAAGACAAAACTAATACTTTTTGCTACCAGAGTGAAAGAAGCACTTTCATGCAACAAAACCTGCTGTTTTATCCCCACATCCTTGGCTAGGCAAAGCGAGACAACACATGTTAAAGACGTATTACCTTCAGAAGGCAACAAAGAACCAATCCTTAAACATATCCTTTTACACTTCTTAAAAATTATTTCACATATTTATTTAAAACTGCATGTGGTCACATATCCCACAAGATAGTTGGGAGGTACCGTATTTTGTTAGGCAAACATCATTTACTTTTCCATTTCTCCCACATCCACATGCGAATGATGACTTTTACAAATATCACAATCCTAGTATCAAAACACTGCAACCTCAAAATGAGAAAACCTAGCAAAATAACTCCGTCATCCCATAAGAAATCAGGACATTACCAGGCATTAGTGTGGTGTTGTTTAAGTAGCAAAAACCAACCATGTCCTTCCTTGTCAAAGGCTCACCATTCCCGAACCCTCTGCTAACGTACCAACTACTAAAAGATCCCAATCCAGTTCCACCTGGGGCTCAATTCTGTTCTAAAATCCACGGGTTAGCAAGGTCCAATCTACTACAGGATGCAGTTCTGAAGTAACATTATATCCATGTTATCTTTAATCAAAAACATAATTTATGACCACAATCAGCAGGCCAAGAAAAGCCACCATCCAAAATACAAAGTGGACAAAAAAAGGATAGTTTATAGAAGGTAATAAAAAAGTTAATATTAATGTAAAAAAGAATTGCAAATACATATGGCCTAATCAATCTAATCCTTTGTAGCTGTAGAAGTTTTTCGAAGAAATTACTGTTCATTTTAAAGTTTTTACTATCTGAATAAATTTAGAACTTTGCCATGATTACAAAATGCATCTGCCCTTCAGTACTTCATTTTAAGCCTTAAATACCAACTTTTAATCATAATTAATGTCTCATAATTTCACAAAGTAGAAAATGAGAATGCTTTCTTCTGAATTATTATGTGTGTTCAAAAACCAAAATTTTAGATTACTTTATAAATAGCACAACAGCAGAATTTATTTTACAGGAGGCTTCCTAACTGACTTCTCAAGAAATCTTGACTCCTTGTACTGCAGATATTAACAACAAAACAAAACACACCCTAAAACCTTCTTTTGCATAACTTTAGCAAATGAATGAGAAGTAGGAGCACCAGTTTAAAAGAAACCCCCAAAATCACAAACACAGAGCCTTGAATTTTATTATCATCATTACAGTTATATTCCACAACAGTAGGGAGAAGAGGAAAATTACTACGAACTGACAACAACTCCTATATTTAATGTTATTTAAAAATCAAAGTGTTACCTAAGGCAATTACCTTGCAGCTTTTTAATATCTACAGGGAAAAGCCTAAGGGAAAATAATTGACTTTGTTAATTTTACCCTTGGCAATTATAAAATGGCTCTGCATTTCATTACGACTACAGAATTTCACATCTAATTGTCAGCCCCAAGAGAAGCACGGAGATAAATGCATCACACACAAGCTTAGACAAGAGTTTAACAGCACAATAGAATTATCTTGGTAGAAGTGGTTTCAGTTAACGCTAAAACTCCCTCTAGTTTAAATTCTAGTCTATACAAGGGCTACGCACATTATAGAGGTTATAGCCTACCATGGTCAGTACCATGTATGATACAATGCTGCTCATTTCATTAGACAATTTGCTGATCTACCAAATAAATGCCAGCAAAAAAGCAGTATTGTGATTTTTACTTTTTACATAAAAGAAAACAAAACATTATGAAGGAAAAAAGTCACAGTTATTTCACACTGCTGAAAAAGAGATGCCAGATTTGAAAATTCCTCATTTACAAAAGAATAAATACAGTATGTTTAAATCATTGCACCTGTCAAGAAATTTCTATAGCTTGTACTACAATTTTTCTAACTTTGCTAGTAGGGTTAGACGTATGAAAAAGAATAATTTACTAAGTCAATCAGTTTCCATAATGGCATCCCACTTATCGTATGTAGAAGCTATGAAAGTATTTAGATGTCAGAAAAACGAAAAAAAAGTGCTAAAATGTTTTGGCAGAATTATCCGACATGCAGTATAACGATTGCTTTAAAAAAAAAAAAAAAAAAAAGTATTTCTTTGCACTTGTGCTTCATTTCGCTGTAGGCTTGTTTCCTGGCAAGTCTTCAGGGATTATACATTGCTGCTGCAATAGTTAATGATGTAGTAAATGCAAAGTAATAGGTGCTACATTTTGTAACAGTTTCCTCTTATGTTGAAACAAAAAAAATGATGTAGGGTTAAATTATCTGGTCTGTCTTGAGAATTTTACTAAGTACTAAAAAAAATGAATGGATACAAATCAACAATAATTAGTAAAATCAATTGCACCCCATTTTGGTTATGACAGGACTAAAATTTTGCACTAGTTAATATTTTTTAGAAAATACTTGTTACCAGTTATCACCATAATGGCTTAATCCACTATTCCAGCAGGTTGCATCTAATTTTCTGTCTGTTCTCCTGAATCTCAGCTCTATGGTACAAAATGACACCACTTTTGAGAGAAACTGTCACACTTATAATCAAAGCAGTAGAGAAATACACAACTATGATCATAAGGAGCTCTAGCATGAGAATCTAAAAACAATAGACTCCTTAAACTCAGGATTAAATCTATGCTGATTATTGACAATTGCATGTATGACAAACATTTCTTTTACATTACGATATGGCAGCAATTTTCAGACATATAAAAAGTACCCCTGCAAAAAAGAATTGGTTTCTGTTTCTACTGGAATGGCACACTAAGCTCTCTACCTATACACGTAGTTAGGTGTTACATTAGACTGGCACAGAGATGCCCAGGAATCTCTCTCCACCGCAGGAGGCTTTAAGAACATGCTAGACAAATATATCAAGAATTATTTGGTGTAAGTGATCCTACTCAGGGAAAAGAACAATCAACTAGAGATGCTCTCTTAAGGTTTCCATCAGTCTCATTTGCTAAGATCATACATATATGCAATTTGCCATGAAAAACATTTCCCTGAAAAGTTTCAGTTTGCCTGAGTAGCTGAATTGCAGCTGCCCTTTAGAAGCCAGTACATCCACGTTAACAGAGCAATCGAATACTCAGGGGCATCCAAACATGTAACAAAGTAATTTTACTAAGACTAAAAAGTCACCTGAGCACTGTGTAGAGAAAGAAATTAAGCCTCTCCCCCCCAAGAATTCCCTAAGACAGACAAACCTTTCACAAAGCACAAGGCAAAACAAAATAACAAACCAAACATGTTTTCAGCTGTCGGTCTGCCAGAGGTGTGTAGTCTGACATGTCGTGAGGATGCCACTGCACATATGTTAAATTCACCACATTAACCACTCGTCCCGTACTACAGTGCTTCAGAAGGTATGCTACAGGCCTCACCACAGTAATTCTAAAGGACAGTGGTAAACATGTTCACAGCAGCAGCCTGTCAATCCACCTACAGCTGTAATGTCTATACACTGATTTTTAAAGGATGCTCCATATATACATACATATCATAACCACTGATTTTTTAAAGGGCCTCTCTTTTGGAAGATTCACTAATAGTTACTTGCTCTGCTAGCAGAAGAATTTTTTTTTCTTTTTACCTTGGTATTTTGCAACTGTGCAAGGCTTGTGCAAGCATTTGCTAGAAGAAAATCTCCACTCAGAACAGCCATTTTATTTCCAAACTGCATATCCTTCAGTGGGCCATCGCAGGACTTGAGCTCACCAATATTCACTATGCCACGATGCACCAGAAAGGCAGTGTGGATCAGTTCCGTAATCTCAGCCAGGCTTCTTTGACTGAAAGCAAAGAAAAAGTACCATTATTTTGATGCTATGAATAAAATATAATTATTAGGGGGGAAAAAAAGACCCAACTGCTTGTGCTAAACAGTTATTTTATGAATTATCATGTAGCTCTTCTGTGTACTTCTAGAAGCCACAACCAAGAGGTGTTAAGCACAGAAAACTATCACCAAGTATTTCCAGGTAAGCCGCAGGTACCACAGGTTCCATTGGAAGGAACTCTGCCTTTTGTTTGAATTCTTTGGCAAAATAAAGCTAAGTAATCAATACAGTCCTCATGGTGCTTTCTTTTTCTGTTTTGTCTTCTAGAAGCTTGAGGGACACTGACATGAAGAAAATGCCAAGCAGAAAGTCCTGATGGGAAGGAACAAAGGACGTATCGGCAGGGGAGTCACGAGTAAGCTGATCTGAACACTGTAAGAATGCTGCAGTCAATGTCTGCTCAAACTAGAGTTAAATTAATAACAGGATACCTTGCAGTTCAATAATACCAAAGGGGGAGGGTGAAGGAGAGACTGGAGAAACAGCTGAACATTTTAAAACTGTGCACTAACAATATGTCCCTGGTTGTTTTAGAAGAAGCAAAGGTGATTGTCCAGAAAAGGAGCCGACCCAACTTCATTTGGACAGGTTCACAAATCACTTCTTATACCAACACAGAGTGTGCTACATTCTGAATTTAGGTGTTTCAAATCCCTGTGAGAGGCTTGTCCTCTATTTATTTTCATTTTTTGGAAAAGGCATGAAAAGAGTAATGTAGCACAGCCCTTTCCTCCCCTCCTCCCACAATTCAACCCTGCAGCTCCCAATAGTTAGTGGCTGTCACTCCAAGAAGCCCAGAGATGTCACCTCAGCTCAGAACTACATCAGGGCGATGAACAGACATAATAACTGAGCAGGGACAAGGCGAGCAGGGAAGCAACATTCTGGAACATCCTCTTAATGCTACAAGACTAGATACACACAGGCCCCCCCCTTTATGAAATCTTCAGCACATGCACATCTTTTCTGACTCAAGCAATTCCCTTTATGTCATGGAGACTTCACATATGAGCAAAAACACAATGCATGCCCTCAACTAGACAGACGACTAAAAAGCCTTCAGGTTCAAATTAAATTGCAACCTAGTACAAAGGCATGTCATGCTCCCTGTGCTTATTCAGAAGTGGCCAAGCACTGATTCATTGAGTAACCAAACTGCTCCATACACATATATCTGCTGATACATGCTCAGGTTAGGTTCTGCCTCAGTACCACCACAGTACTGAGTAAATTGATACTGTTTCCTCTGGATAGCACAGATGTGTTCCAGCTGCCCCATACCATATTAATCTAACATAACCTTCTGCCTCAAACATATCTGACCTGTGAAGAGCCCCAGCAGCAACAGTTTCAGGCCAGTGATCCATGTCAATTAGCAAGAGACAAGAGCGAGGAGAGTCACACAGCCTGGGCAGCCATGAAAAAGTAGGTGAGCTGGGGGCAGAGGAAAAACAGGTTCCCAACAGATTTTGTCACATGCAAAAAAACCTAAGCTCTTTTAAAAGCTGCCTTTAGAATTCACAATTTTGCTCCATGCAGAGAAAAACAATCTGAAAACAAAACAGCTAGCCATTCTTCACACAGACAACAAAATCGAAGGTTGATGCTGTTTTCCAAAGAGGCGAGGGAGAAACTCACACAACCTACGGCCGCACTAGTGTAAAAACGCTTGGCTCAGCTCTAACAAAGGGTTAATAAAATTTCAGGCTCAGAGAAAAAGACTTTCTTCACATAGACAACAAAATCCAGTGTTTTCCAAAGAGGCGAGGGAGAAACTCACACAACCTACGGCCGCACTAGTGTAAAAACGCTTGGCTCAGCTCTAACAAAGGGTTAATAAAATTTCAGGCTCAGAGAAAAAGACTAACAAGACATCCCGATGCTCCTGCTGTCATTGCCAGGGCAGCCCTTGGAGGAAATGTCCATATCAATTCAGCTTATCAGATGGACAGCTGATCAACATTAAACAGACTTGCTCTGGGCAGATTGAGCCAAGCTACCTGTTATGAATAGCAATGAGAGCCCTCTGCTCCCTGCTGCCGAGCTCTGCCATTTCCAACTGCTGCAGATCCCAGGACACATGGGGATCCCTAGTGACGAGCACATAAAGCTGCAGCTAACTCAAGCGACGGCTCATTTGCCCCAGCTGAAAGCAGGCATTAATATCCCGAGGAGATCAGGCCCGCCTCTGTGACCCCCAACTAGTGAAGCAAAGCAACGACCGTCCTATTTCTTCATATAATAAGCTTTTAATGAAGGAAATCAAAATCCTCTCTTTGACTTCAGCATCACTCTTCATGAAAAGGTTACACAAATACATCAGTGTCATGCTTTCCAAACGCTCGGGATCCGGATGTTTTCATTCCTTTTTCTATAATCCGTTTGTTCTCCAAACAGTTTTCATATTATTTGCGTTAACAAGAACCATATTAGGCAGATAATATGCGTCTAATTCTGATCTTATTCACTGCTCTTCCACACACTCTCTAGCAGACTAAAAACACAAGAACCAAAGCTATGGCAGAAATCCCAGGCATTAGATTTCTTAATTTTTTTTATGATAACTCCCATAATACCTAGGCACAGCTAGGAAGTCCTCAGTGCTGCTACGGATACAGACAGGTTCTTGACATGACTTTGTAAAGCATCCAACAAAAAACCCAAAAAAACCCACTGTTAGCAAATTCCTATTGAATGGCTAAAGCAATACTATATACAGCTTTCTCAACCTGATGCACGATTAAGTGATTAAATAATTTTGTATTCAAAAACAGCTAATCCCAAAAATATACAAAATTAAAGTTTATGGAATGCTGGACTTACAACAATGTATGACAAGGTACAAAAGCAGAAACTCTTAAGAGGGCAACAGGATTACAAACTCCTACTGCTTCCATCCTGTTCTTGCTCCAAAGTCCACGGTCACACAACAAAGAAGTGGTTTCCACAAGAATTACTTACATAGCAAGGTAGTACTGAGAAAACAGTCAACATTTTTAACACACCAAGTCTCTAAATGGAAGCAGGCTAAGAAGAAGGAATGCTTTTTCACCAAATGCCAACATACTTCCATCAGTTTCTCACAGCCTTTGCCACTGAAGCAGTAAGTCCCTGCAAACCATCACCAACCGCCCCAGAGGCTCCACGTACAGACATCAGGTTTCAAGATACACACACATCCCTTAACCTCCTTTTCTTTCTTCCATTCCAAAAATCAACCTACATGCAGTAATATCATGCCAAAGAGAGTGGTACAGAGGCTTGGACAGTTCCAGAGGGACCTTATGAAAAAGTTTTGATGGGTCACAGTCAAACAGGCACAAGTTCCGCTATTAGGTGCATTATTTAAGCAGAGTTAATTGTGAAATACAGCTCCCCACCCCTCCACCCTCTTAGCTAAGAGAATCCCAGAAAGGTTGAGGCTCAAGGCACCTCTGGAGGTCATCTGGTCCTACCCCTCTGCTCAAGCAGGGCCACCTAAAGAAGGTTGCCCAGGACTGTGTCCAGATGGCTTCTGAGTATCTCCAAGGATGGAGACTCCACAACCTCTTTGGGCAGCGTGTAAACAGGACAACAGGACATATTGGCTCATCATCCTTTCAAGCCAATTACTAACTACCACTTCAGCGAATACTTGTTCCCCCTCCTCCAGTCTTCGATGAGATCCTCAGACTTGTTCTTGGCTTTTTTCTTTTTTTGCTCCACACTTCATGAAAAATATGAATTCTCACACTTTTCTTGCCTGTGGTGTGTAAAAGGGAGCAGCATGTAAGTTGCCTTTTGTTTTTTCTGCTCTTGACTCCTTGCTCCCGCAAGTTTAGTACCAGTGTAACTAACCTAAATCTCTGTAAAATGCTTGCTATAAAGTATCCCTTAGGTTATGAGCTCGTCAAAGTTACACTTTCCAGGTTGACATTTACAAAGAAAACACTAACTTCACCAGTAATTAAACAGCTCTTCAGCAAGGTCAACTGGGGCTATATTGACTCTAGGACTGTGAAACACCGGCTTGCAGGAAGACGCAAGAAAAATGTAAAATTAAGTTATATAGACATCCTGCAACAAGAAAAACACGTGTAATGTCTATCCTTCCTCTCTGCTCCCCTCCCCCAGTGAAGTCACACAGATCATCGACATTCAAGTATGTTTTGGTGAACTTTGACAAACTGCTAAGCATACTTCAAGAAGTCTTGTGTATGTGCCCTTACAAACTAACGCAGCAGCTGCAACATCCTTCTGCTGTGATGCCACACTACAGAACACAGCTTTTGCAAAAACTCCACACCCATACAGGCACCACAGCTACAGAGAAAAATAAAGAACTAACAGAAAAACTTTGCTAATATGCCATATGCCTCTATCTCAAAAAAACATATTCCACAATTTTGTTTTTGGATTAAGACTTCCTATTTGTATGCCTGGGACTCTGCCTCATCACGGTATCACTGATACTAATACTACAAAGATGAACACCCCACACAGAATTCAACACAAATTTTAAAGCCTACACAAAATGTATTAAATGGTAAGAGGGACTGGTCAAACATTGAAACAAAATTCTGTAGAAACTAAATAGGTTTTGATAGTAAATTTCTTATGCAACTTTTTAAAATTAATTTTGCAGTGTTCCTTCCCGGCATCCTGAATACTCTCTTTGTTGTTTGTGTTATCTTTAAAGACTTGCAGCAATGAAACATTAGCCAGTGCGACCTCTTTAAGAGTTCTTGTAAGTGACTTCAGTCCCTAATTTCAAGTCCTACTCGAAAAAGAAATAATAGCATTTGTCCAAACATATGACAAAATAGAAACGTTAAATACCATAATTGTATCGCTGTGAACAAAAGAGTACTTCAGCTTAAATACTCCTCTGCAGTACTTGTGATGGAAACTCAAGCTCTCAGTAACAGCAAGAAAATTTGAGTCAGTTTACCTTTCACTATCAGCTAACCGTCAGAAATATACTGGCCCTCTCAAAGCATGATAGGTTAATGGAAAGAACCATTTAATAATTTAAACTGCTAATAGTAGACATAATATTTCACTGAAATGGGCCAAAGACTTGACTCAGTCACTAAAATCCATATTCTAAAATTTTCAGCAATGGAAGCAACTGCAATGAACAAACACAACGGAAGTGATAGATCAAAAATTCTTTAAGAACTCTGATCATTGAACCTTTGAATTAAAGTGACTAACAGTATACTCACACGACATTTGAACGTTTTCTCTGTTATTGTCAATCCAATAGTTTCCCTTCAATACACAAAGGATGAATTCGTACTTCATTGTAAAGCCTTACATTTGGGATTTTTAAAAAAATAAATACCTTACATACCAGCATCCATTCCATTTTAGTGACAACTCTAACAATCGATATATACCTATGAATCTGAAAAATGAAATAGTTCTTTAGTAGAAAACTACATATGAAAAAGCATTAACTAAGGAATTAAAGTAATAATCTTAAGCACTGACAACATATTTGGTCAAAACTTGGTATCTGATTTTACTTTTTTTGTGACCAATGAACAGAAATAAACACTTTTGTAAAGACAAGAAGGTGCATACACTAAATTCAAGTTCACACTGTATGCTCTGGTCATTGTGCTGCACCAAGATAACCCACTTAGCTACACAGCAAGAAAGGGCTGGGATTTTTACAGTTCTTTTTTTGCATTCACATGCCAAAGTCAATGCCATGGTTAATAAAACCATGATTAAAGGAACAATGTATAGTGAGTAACAAATAGCACCATGGTGATAGAAAGTCTCGTTCTCATCTTCTGTATATAGTCTCTTTTACAAGAATTAAAGGGAGGGGGGAAGTTGTTTAAACTAGTTAACAAGTATGGCAGGTGCTGTGGTTTCATTAACAGGAAAAATGTTCAGGGTAAAGCAGCAGACTTAAGCACAGCACCAAATACTCGTTGCATGACCATGACCCATATATCTACCCACTGTCATCCTTTAAAAAGGTCAGAGACTAAGACTTCTGTGGTTCCTTCTCTCTTGGTCACAAAGCTACTGTAGGGGCATCTTCCACCTGAGGGATAAATTAAGTTGAAAGACAAATTCTATGAAGCTTACTGAGTATGCTGTTTAATTGCACTCCTGTCAATGAATTTATTTTTAAACCAGCTAAATATCTTACCTCTTTCATCTCCTTCCCTTCCTAGCATCACAAAGTTTTTGAAGTAGAACTTCTACCCATACTCCTTCATGTATTTTTCCTTCTTTATTCTTGAAAAGATCTTAACATTTTTGTTCTGTATCTCCCCCACCACTGAATATCGCTTAATTTTTTTCCCCCCTAATTTGTCTTAGTAAGCTCTTCTCTCAGTCCATTATAGGATTTGAAAACATTTTCTGATTTTTGGTGGGCAGATGTTCACTTGAATTCAGCAAGCCAGTTGCCCTAAGCATTATGGGTGGTTGGCAGGGAGCGAGAGGGGCAACTGAAGCCAGGCTCCCGT
Source organism: Pterocles gutturalis (assembly GCF_000699245.1). Taxonomy (NCBI): domain Eukaryota; kingdom Metazoa; phylum Chordata; class Aves; order Pterocliformes; family Pteroclidae; genus Pterocles; species Pterocles gutturalis. The sequence continues at coordinate 63,044 of NW_010111077.1, forward strand.
TCCTTTTCTTAATGCAGGAACTGCAAAGAAGGGTTTTGGCAGTCTTGATGTAACTGTTAATTAACTTAGGTCTACCGTAGAACAACCAACTCCCCCTGTGTACTCCAGACAGCAACACAAAAGTTAAGCAACTTGTATCAGTTTCCAACTAGTGCCGTAGAGGTGTGAAGACAGCCAGCGGTGGGTCACTGCAGCGTAGCCAGGAGCCCTCCAGCCTTGGAGCCAGCTGCCGACACTAGACTGCAAGTGATCTATATCTGCATCATCACCTCCCCGCAAAATGAAGCCCTAACTGCTGAATTTCAGAGTCTGAAGGCTCTGACTTATGCCTATGTTTGGCACCAGTGGCCAGCAAAGTAACAGTGATCTCAACCCATAGCTCAGCACGTTTTTCCTGTGCTGGATGGCATCATCACAGCAATTCCCCTTTCAAAGCGCACAGGCTAAAAGAAAAAATAGTCCTAGCCTGAAAGCCAAAGCATCTATTCTGCAAATCAGGGAAAATAATCTAGATAAAGATCTGGTAAGAATCACTACCCCAAGCTCAGTTTAAAAGAGTGTTAATCAGAGAAGCCAGCAGAAGAATACCACCAGCATCGGCAAGTCAAACTCACTTTTCCAGGACTTGAAGGTAGATATCAAGGCTGGGGCCAACAAAGAAGAGAACATCAAGAAGCAGCATGCACAGTAAGAAGTATCTAACCATTGTAAGATGCAGGAAACCAGTGACAATCCAGCTGAGTGAATGGACTAGGAGGAGGTGGGCTGGGCTGACAAGGTAAGAATCCAGATACGCTCACCATAAAGACTCCTTGTCGTGCTAGGGCTTTTATAGCAAGAAGGATGCAAAGGACATATTGCAAGGGACAGGTATTAAAAACATCTGCATTGCTCAAAACAGATGTGAGACACGGCAGCAAGCCTAGGTATGTTTTTTAAGCCCCACGGACAAGGATATGAGAAACTTAAATAGCTTCACATCCTGTTTCAGTTATTACCAATTTCATATACCCTAGAAAGTGTTAAAAAGGGAGACATCAATTACTTTTCCTTTTCTTAGGAGACTGTTTCTACACTGCTAGGGAAGAAAAAATAGTCTCTAGACATGAGCCAGTATTTACATAAATATTGTTAAAAAAAGGTGGCTTTACAGCTTAGGTTTTATGGCTGCTTTTTTTTTTATTTTAAAGGAGGGTTGGCTTTAACAAATCAAACCAAAGGAAAAACAAGGGTATTCACCTAAAGATGTAAAGAAAAAAAAATTAATAAGATAACTGGGAAAAGAGATTTCTTGGATTACTTGAACACTGATACTAAGAAAACAGTAATAAAAATCAGAGCTACTAATTTATAAGCATATTTATTAAAATTCGGCATTATTAAAATCACATACCATAATTCCACTTTAAAATCACTGGCTATCCTAGCGGGAAGATTCACATTTCCAAAATGAAGTAAAGCTGTCAAATGCAATATTGTCTTTTTATAAGGCAATTATCAAGACTTACACTTCTAATAAATAAAAGACAAGCAGAATTCTAGTTGGTGTTTGCTACAGATTATATTAACAGCTATGTAGACTATATCAAGTCACATCAAAAGCTAAGATGTTTACTTCCTTAAACAACTAATTTTCTCATTATGTAAATAAAGATACAGATACTACATGAGAATTTACTTTGAATAATGTATATTGGCAATATAATGTATTGTCACTATCTTGAATTTCCAAAAGGAAATTTCCTAGCTCAAGAAATGTAGCATTCAACTGAATTCTCTATTAAAACTTTAATTTGCTACAAAGAGATCATATTAGAACTAAAATTTAGGTACAAGTGAACATGATCTCAATATATTTATTATACGAAAACCATATAACCAATATACAAAGCAATATACAAACATTCTTTATAGACATGGCATATAATATTCAGGAGTATATAATATTATACATATGCAATATTTTCAATCATAAGCTGAATCAGATAAATTAAACAGAAAAATGTGAGTAGTTTTTGGAAACTATTCAAGAATATTTTGCTATATGACCAAAAAGTCACAATTCCTCAGTAAAAAAGACTAAGCTGATTAAAAGCAAAACAAAAAGCAAAAAAAATGTGACTTGGACAAAGCCAAACCAGCTATAATTCCTTCCTTCCCTAGCTCAAACAAACTGAAAAACTGATAGCAACAAATGCAAATCAGAGAAACTAGGCACAGAAGAAAATTGACAAAGGAACTAACAAGAAAACACAGAGATGGACAGGAAGCTGAGCAAAGGCAATTTAAAAAGGATATATAAAAAAAAAAACCCCTCAAAGAATTTTAAGAACTACATTGGTCCATTAGATAAGGGTGGGCAGAAACATAACACAAAAGGGAAAGGATTTTAGAAAGCCTGTTTCTAAGCCATATGTTTACACAAGCAGATATAAATATCTTCTGTCTCAGTAGTGAATAATGCTGCTCATGAACAACAGCGGTGGTTAAGATTTTAGAGTCAGTAGGTCTAGAGAACTTGCACTCAGGAAGAAAGGCAACAGAAAAACGAATGACATAGCTGATAAAGGGCAAAAAGAATGAACCATCCTCAATACAGAGTCAACTGAGCTGGTTCAAAATGCTTTACTCAAGTGAAAATCTGCATTGCAAAAAAAAAAAAAGAAAGAAAAAAAAAGTCAGTCAAAATATCTCAGCTAGAATTACAGAAAGCAGACCTTATCCATGCAGGATTAGGGACTCTTTCGGGAAGAAAACACTGAGGTTTTGGAAAAAGGTGAAAAGAAGGTGATCCTATATGCTCAGTTAAAATACAGGATACCACTGTGGTCAAAATGGCCAACAGGATCCCCTGATGATTTAAGGGAAAAACATCAGCAGAAGTAGTGTTTCTGTCAACCCTGGGTTTCCAATGTCAGTAGAAGTCATGACTGGTAAGCTTCATTCAGGAAGAATTTGGGAAAGCAGGAAAAACTTTAGAGAATAGTCACACTACCAATCAGAATAAAAGAAAACACACAAAGTGAGAAACTAAATCTGTTTAACGTACAGAGAAGGCTGATATTGAATCTGTAGATTGACTTGGTCACAGCCATTTAAACAAGGTTTAAGTATCTACACTATGGAAAAAAATTCAAGAGAAGAAAATACGCAGATTATCAAGCAAAGATAAAATAAAACCAGTAGCTTGAACCCAAGCAAATCCAGAGAAGACTAAGGTGAAGGCCCTTGCCAAACTCTATTACAAAGAGTAATGACGGATTTTCCAACAAGGGCACAATTGGAGGCAATACCCGATGAAATCCCATTTAAGCACAAGTATTAGACCTGATTAAAGTTGAGGAAATTCTATGGTCTGCTCTGTACTGCAAGCCAATCTGACTAGCAAAAATGTGTCTTTTAGTTATTAATGTATTCATGAACCATAAAGCCAAGGGAAGGAAACTTTCCAGAAAATAAACAAAAGACAACTTTGATTTAGCAGCAGTTAATGTTGGTCGCTATATCTGAAAATTTACTGCTGGCCAGCAGTCCATTTTCTTTTAAGGAGGCACAGGTGCTTTCAGCATTGGGATTTCCGAATGCATTTATTTCAGCCACCTTTTTCAAGGGACACATCAAAACCAGAGCCCCTCTGCCCATTACTGTTACTTCCCATTCCCAGCGCCCAAGCAGCCAAAGCCACCAGCAGGCTGAGAACCACAGCTACACTGACTTTAATTCTATCTTAATGCACATAGAGAATAAATATTTCAAAATCCATTTTAAGCAAGTTCTGCAAGAGGAGACAACCTACATTCAGGATTCATGTCTATCTTTATACATTTAGGTATCCACATTGGCAATGCAATGTATTTGATGCTGTACTAACCTGGGAATACACACAAGTATTCATTCCCACAAAGAACAGGCGATAAACAGAAACCATCTAAAAATTATTTTATGTATATAAGGGTGTGTATTGTACCTAAGTATACATATTTTCTTTAATTACAGTTGTCCATATAACCATTAGGGGGTTCTAGCCATGCAAGTCACATTTATTAAAGGCAGCATGTCAAATAAGAGTTGACAATTACAGGCTATATCAATACACATTATGCCAGATCGTAATGAGCCATACACAAAGGGCCAGCCATCCAAAATAATCACACCATTTTCCACAGAAATGTTGAAGAGGTTATGGTTTATTACACAGTGCTCATTAGATATACAGTGGCAGCATTAGCAATTTTTCCTTCATTTGTGTCTCATTTAAGACTCTGCCCCCACAAGCCCATTCAAATTAGTACACAAGGTTAAAATCATTACGGTCAGAGGGAAAAAAAAAAAAAGTTTTATTTTTATTTTACAGTAATGGTGGATCAAAGGTCCCTGGAATCTATTATTCTCTCAACTATTATCTAACACAGGAATGAAATTCACTGTCATTTGCCATGAAGAAAGACAGCCTGTTTTAAATGAGCAAACTCTATATTATTTAATTAATAACACTAACTGAAAACAACAGTTAGGTTGTGACATAAAGTGTTAAAAGACATAAAACTAGAAGTTGAAACTGAACTTTCAGCGTTGGCTTTGAAGTTTCTTATCTGCTTTTCAATTTGCTGCTTTAACAGCACAGAAATATTTAAGTGTCCAAAAGGCAACTCATCCTTCGCAGCAGGCTGGAAAACCAGTTGTCTCAAATAAGTAGAGTGCGATCTCTGAGAAAACACCTATAAGATATGATTTAAAGTACCTTTCTACCCAGCTGTATATATTGAATATAAATGACTGTTGCACATATTTATTTTCCTCCTTTCCTGTGTTTATAAGAGGCACGTGGGTGAAAAGACGTAATGGGGCAAATGTGAATATTTGTCAGC
>NW_010111078.1:0-5323 GCF_000699245.1 Pterocles gutturalis
AGGCTGCGGGAGCTGCCGTGCCGGCCGTGGGAACACAGCAAGTGCCAAGCGTTTGGCTATAGGCATAGCCCTGACTAACTGAAAGGATGTCTTCTGAGTCGTGGTATGTACAGCCAGGCGTTTGCTCCAGCAAATATTCGTGTGCTTAATGTAACGCTGACCCCTTTAACTTTTAACATCGCTTCCCCTAATTAATCTGTTCAGGCCCCAGACTTAAATGGCTGTCCACAGCTGCTGCAAATTGATTTATCCCCTGATGGTGGTCCGAGTTGCTGACCAAAGCAAGATTTTTTTTTTTTTCTTCCCCATTTTTGGTCTACTAATCTGTTTTGACTTATTTCCTACTTACGCTGAATGCTTGCATGCTTTTTGAAAGACTTAGAAAATATTTTCTTTTGACATGTAGCTAGAAACATAATTATTGTATTTGTAAACACAATATGTTAGGGCTAAGGGTGAATATAATTTATTTAATTATACCCTTGCAGCCTTACATTTCCTCCTCCATTTCTGCATCCTGACAGATGCAATGGAAAGTTTAAATAAGCAACTTTGTTAACTGTAGTTTGAGGCAAGACGTGAAAGACATTTTTAGATTTGAATTTTATTGTCCAGGTTTTCTGTTCTGCTTTTCTGTTAACGGTTTAGTGAATCTGGATAGCCGAGAGGTCTGAAACTGGTTTCTAATGGTTGTTAAAGCTGATGCTTGACCTTTCCATGGGAAGTCTGAAAACCTCATTCAGTTTATTCTGGGCTGATTTCCTTAGGAAATCCAATATGATCAGGGAATTTCCTTCAGCTCAGCTGAATGTTAAAAAAGTTAGTCTATCTTGTTTATGCGTTCTGGTTTTAGCACTAGGTGTTCCTGTGGCTCCCCATGAATAGGAAAAATACTGGGAAAAAGATCTGAATATGGCTTACTCATAACTGTACAGACTACGAAAATACAAAGTTGTCAAAGGCTTTGTTAGGTGTCAGATGGACTGCAGCCTCGCTGGGAAGGTTTTTAATTAGGCAGTTAGACTTTATTTGATAATTGATAACTTTTCTAAGGTCAGTTTTATCATATCTGAACCTTCAATATAATTGCTACTACCTTCAAGTCATGCGTCATTTTTCTTTGCTGTCATGGGAAGCTCAACCACGCATCACTGCAAGAAAACCCCAAGCCCCACCAAAAACCCAACCCACCCTTAAATCTGTTGATGTCTCTGGCAAGCTGAAGCCAAGCAAGGCTTACAGGGAGATGGCAGGACTCCTTCCTTTGGCCCTGTGTTTGCAGGAGGGCGAGCGGCTGGGTTCCCAAGCCTGAGCATGCTGTAGGAGACAAGAACCATTCTGTTTGTAATGGAATGCAGACAGCAGTGTTAGGTCACTGCTTCCTGGCAACTGCTGCTCAAGTTGTTTTTCTTCAAAGGCTTGAGCTTTTAAATAGTTTCCAAAATCTTTTTAAGTAAAAGATTGCCTTCTACCATTTTTGACCACCTTAACATTAACTCGTTTCGTGCCTAAATAATGGACCAGTAAAACATCACAGGGTGTCTCTCATCTGTATACGCTTAACACTATGTATGCGTGCACGCATATGGAGTCTTATACTGGAAGTATTGTTTATAGAATAAAGGGGAGAAAAATAGCTCCACCTGGAGTGCTGGTCAGTGGCTAGTCAGTTCAGGACATTCTTCCCTGTCAAAGCCTGTTTCTCACTTCTCTGAAATGAACTTCAGAGGACAGGCGTTGAATGCGAAGCTCACTTCATTGAGGTACTGTGCAGACTGCAAACTCCTCTCGTTGCCAGACACTTTGGGTGAAACAGGCATCTGCAGTATTTGCATTGGGGGTGATGGGAGAAAGGGCTTGCAACTGGCATTTTCATCTTTCAAATCCACTTGCCACAGTCCATTACTGTTAAATCTTTAGCTAATTGAATAAGGATATTAGTATGTTACTATTGCAGGAGCTTCAGATTTTTTATCTTGGGGGGTGGGGAAAGATCTTCTTTGTTCTGTAGAAACTTAAGTTGTCATGCAGAGATCAAGAAGCCTTATCAGCTGAAATAAAAAGTGAATTTGGTGTTGTGAAAGGGTTATTTCTCATGGCTTGGCTAGAGAAATGTAAAAGGAAAATTATTTTAAATCTGAATACATTAAAAAACTTTGATCCATGTAGATAGTAGCAGCCTTGCTCTTTTTCACACAGCCTTTAATAGCTACCAATAATTTTTATAAAACTTTAAACTGACACTGAATTTAGCATAAGTAGTGAGAGGTAAGTTCTGAAAACATTGGCTTCAAGATTTAATTTTCTTCACCTTCTTTCACATAAAGGATCTAAAAGAGTTAGTTTAAAAACTGAACTCTTCATGTAAAGGGTCTTGGGTTTCCATATAGATGTTCCTTTTTAAAGAACTGCTTCAGAATCACAGTTATCCTGTTCTTATTTACTATAAACTCGATTAGTTTAATATATGGTAGCATAAATACATCAGGAAGTAGTATACTGTGCGGTTTTGTGGATAATGAAAAATGATCAGCAGATGTAAAATCAAAGTCAAAATATCCTGCCCTTTAAAAGGCTTTTTTCCCCTTCCCAAAATATTTTAATCTGAAAGACATTGACTTCCATCTTTTTTTTTTTCTCCTGCAATTGATATGAAAGTTTCCAAATAACGTTTAGAGAACAGTGGACATTTTATTAAAGTAAACATTAGTTCAGTATAATGGAGGTAATTGTAAGTGATAAGAGCAGAGCAGGTTATCTGCATGTTGTTTAAACAGAAGGAGCTATTTTGCACCGTTTCCAGTAGCCATCTGTAGAGGAGAAGGGTTTGCACCTGTCTGTCCACACTAATTATAGATTAGGTCCAAAGAAATGAAATTCGAGTAGGCTTTCTCTTAATGAAATCCATAGTGATTTTATTGTAAATGTGTTCTGTGTACAGACGGTGATGGTTGGGCTGTGAGTAAAATAAATTGCTGTATGGCTGTCATGTACTTGTAAAGCAGGATACTGCTGCATTAACAAAGGTGCTGAATAAAAATGCAGTCCTCCATTGAAGTCCTAGGCTCCAGTGGTGGCTTTAGCTAGGTTTAGTCAAAAAGGTTCACTGTAAGCACGGTCTTTTCGGGGTGTGATTCAGGGGCGACTTCTCAGTTGCCATCACTTTTGTGTCAGTGTACTGGCATATAGGTGGTCTTTTGGCTGAAATACGAGGTAGAAATGGTTTAATGTTAAATATGTACACACATACATGCAGAGTGTGTCAGAAAGAAATACTTTCCTCTGGTTTAACACTACATTACTAAAATAAAGTGGAAAGATGCATTCTGCAGTAAAAGGTCACATGAATTTCTAACACATCTGTTTATAGTAATTATGAACATAATTAACATAAGAATTACAAGTGAAGTAATGACAAGCTGAGCTATGAGTTATTATGCCATAATGGTCATATGTTGGAATTCTCACATTATAGCACACTAGAATTCACATATTCAATGCAAGAAAGAAAATGTTAGATTTTTATCTATTTTAATGCTTCAAAAACTTATCTGCCTGGGGCAGATGGACTTTACGCTTTATAGGAAGGTAACCCATTATTAAGAGAGAGTCAGTTGAAATTAAGATTTCTAGCCTGCAGCTTGGACTTTGAGACAGCTGTGCTTATGGAACGCCACTTCTGTTACACATTTGTACTCTGATTGTATTTATTTTATTAACAGACATTGCTTTATTTTTAAATGTGAGTGTTTTCACAGCAAACTGTTTACATTAGAAAGGATCCTGGATTAGTTTTTCGTTAGAGAATTGTGATTTGAGCAAAACTGCCTGTCAGAATGGCCACCATAGATATAAGACACACACATTGTGGCTCTGTAAGTTGAGAATCTGATGGATCCTAAATTAGTTCATGGAATGATATGTATGTATTTCAAGGAAAAAAATCCATAACGAAAATCCATAAAAAGAGCAATCTCTCATTTGTATGTAATACTTTGAAAGAACATAAACAGAGAGAAAGCTCTGTGGTACCTTGGAGGTTGAAGTAATTAAAGTCACTTTTCTTTAGAAATGAGTAGAACATACCATTAAGTATAGGGGTTAAGGTTTCAAATGAGTTGACTAACTTTTGTAATATGACCTGTCTGATTACCTCTAAATATGGTTGTCACACAAGTGACAACTGGAGGAAGCTGAGGGAGAAGTGGCCCTTCTTCAGGGTAAAAATACTGGCTGAGGAATGCATAGTAAATTTGACATGTGAAAATCAGTTTGCCTTTAATGAAAAAAATCAAGTCCTGTTTTTGTGACAGGGAAATTTACCAAATTGCTGTCTTTCTAAGGCTAAACATATAGAGAGGTTTATGAAAAATAAAAAAAATTACCTTGTGCTATGTCTCGGTGATACCAAGAGGTTTTTGTATTATTGGATTAGTGGAGGATTTGTGACAGACCCCTTTTTATCTGACATTCATTGCGGTGACACAATTTTCACACACACGCCCTTCCCCCATCTAGGTTCTGGTTTTCACTTTGTATTACGTGTCAAATTCTCTTTATTTCTTTTCTTGTTGAAAAAACTGCTATCTTGGCTGAGTGATTTTGGAAGTTCTGTACTGAACAATGCCTGTGTCCCTCCCCTGTGCCGTCATTGTCCTTATCCCAGCCTTCACGGTGCTCCTCTGCAGATGTGCAATGGAAACACATTTCCTTAGCAAATATGTGTTGATTCATGGGGAGAAACATTTTTAAAACTTTAAAACCTGAGCGCAGAAAGTTCGCTTGGCAACCTGGTGCTGGTGCAGCCATTCTGCTGGCTGGCTGTGCTCCTGGGGGGTAGGCTGGGCGGCTTTGCTGCCTCCCCTCCCTCCAGGAGGTCATGATAACCCCATCCTCTTTGATGAATCCCATCAAAAGAAATCCTCTGTTTTCCCCAAACTTGAACTGTTACGTGTAGGGCCCTCCTCAGGCTTCTCGTTCAACCTCAGGTGAATGATGCCACCACTTGTAGCAGCTGTGTTGTGTTCAGGTTCTTCCACCACGGGCAACGCTGTCTGGGTTGGGTTGGGTCGGGACTTGGACAAACTGCGAAGGGGGTATGTCCTGTGCCCGTGCTGGGCCAGATTTCTGGTCCAGGAGCCGTCGAGGTCCGTGTGGGACACAAGTATGGTCTGTGAGGCGGGAGCTGGGTTGAAGGCGGTCACAGGGACATCACCTTGGTGGCAATGGAGGCGACCTCAGGCCGGGGAGCCCTGGGCAGCCAGCGCTCTGCCCCCCTGGATGTCTGGCAGGGTCCTCATCCCGGAGAGGCTTCACGGCAGCT